>NC_047032.1:11011031-11310213 GCF_902652985.1 Pecten maximus
TGACTTGAAGCGGGTTTTGTATAGAATATAATGCTTAGATTTTATCTCGGCACTCGGCCAACCGATTTTGATGTGGTTCGCGACATCATTCATTGGTTTTTACAAAAAATAACATGTTTGAATATCGTTTTTTTGTTCTTGGTACACTTTAACACCGAGTTTCACCACGTCAGCATTTGAACACCAAGAACTTTAACTCTGTACATGTACCACTTGTGATATATACTGAAATGACTAAAGTTTTATATACATGTATGACTAAAAAAAAAACCCCACATTTTATGTTAAATATTTTATTAGAAAATGTTTTTAGATAATGCAATGAACTTTCAAAATACATGTCAAATACAATTGATGTAATTCATATATATTCATAAATATATATGATCTCTAGCAATATAGTCTTTGGAAAAAACATTTGATTGTGTCACATGGATTCTAAAATAAAGAAATGCTTTAACAGCTTAATATTTAAATCACACGCTTCAGAAAAAAATATACGTTGAAATTTTATTGTTATCACATGAAATAATCAGCAAATATGTTTTTTATCTTCTAAAAACCACCGTACTGTCTTCTTAAATAATGTTAAATAAATATAATGTTTATTATCAAAAATACCAAAGAAACTGTTGATGTAATACCATGTACTGACTTTCGTATGCGTGAAGTATCACTATCGAAATGGAGATCATTTACAAATCGTGTGCTTTTAACATGCATCTTATTGCCGTACTCAACAAGACAAACACCGTAACATGAATTAAATAACTTCCACAATTCCAATGATCGATGGTAAAATTATGGATTGATATACATGTATTTAACTCGTTATGGTCATAAACGTGATAAAACTAACTTTCTGATAGCAAAACTTTAAAAGAATAGTTATCATTTATTTGAAAATATATTTATCTGTAAAAGATTGATGCATAGTAACAGAGACCTATATACTATAGTATATAGGTCTCTGATAGTAATAACAAGACATTTCGTAACTGTCTTGTAAATCTTACCTGTGCACGGAGAATGACTTGTCAATCATTCTTATCAACCAATGAAATACGCGCAAAGCCTTTCCGCGGCGTTTGATTGACAGCAACAATGCTCACTGAGGTGTGACGAACTTCAGTGTCATCTGCTTTGTATAAGGTGACTTGTCAATCTAACCGATGAAATTCGTACAAGTATTAAGATTTTATAAAAATCATTGAAATCACATTTTTGATAGAAACAGTAACCATAAAATAGGCCAGAGTGAAAAAAAAAAATACTCAGTGACATGATATTAATGTGAAGACATGAAACTGCCGGTACATTTAACACCCATATTATATGGATGCCCTAAGATACGATATATTGCAGGTTTTTGACTATGCAACCAGTATCATTACACATAATTAGTGTTATTCCCACTTTTGATCAGTTTCATATGTGGAATTAGCCAGAGTTTCTATTGGCCTCGTCTGGCACACTACGATATGAAAACGTGGAATTCTCCGACAGCTGACAATAAAATCGGGAATGACATAACACTTACATATATGGATAAATGAGATAGTTATTTACCCCAGTATACCCATTTAGTCCCATCTAGGTGTTTTATTCAGTCCTTATAGACCCTCGCTTTACGCTAGTCAATATTTCATTCTGGATTCGACGCCATGTTGCTAACTATACATTGTAGGTCGCGGTCGGCCTAATTACCTAACCATGTGCGATGATACAACTTTTATTTCTATAGATTTTACCGCTTATAATTAAGAAATTATGAATTTTTGAATTTAATATAACAGGTTTTGTGAAATAATAAGCTTAGTTTTCTTGATTCAAACTACTTTAGAAGAAAAACACAATAAATTATATATGGTCTTTTCGGTCCATTGCGTTCCGATTCGGGTTGTTAGTCGTACTGTCACTTACAAAATGGCAGGTCAACAGCGTGAAATTTTGACTAGCGTAAAGCAAGGGTCTATACTGACGGAATAAAACACCTAGGTGGGACTAAATGGGTGATCTGGGGTAAATAAATATCTCATTTATCCATATTGGTAAGATACGTGCGATTTCACACCGGTTTTATTGTATTTACACCTTATATCTTAGCGACACCAAACGGTGACGGCACATTCAATGTTTTCATATAGTAGGCTAGTGCGTTCTGGCCCTACACCAGAAATGTATGCAAATTATATCCTTACTTGGATTAAAGTTGTTTGAAATGATAAATGATCATCACACAGTGATTCTTAGATCTACTACTCAAGAAATAACTTCCATCAAATCTACTTTCTTTTACCTGTCAGCGACACACAGCGGAATTTTTACAGTTCTTTATATATCTAAATATACTAGACATTATCTATGTCCCCTCTAGACTACGACTAGTGACAAAAAAAATCATCATATTTTCAAGCTAAGTAAAACTGATGTTTAATTCTACGGCATTTATAAGAGATGGAAACAATTAAAACCAATGGCAAATGGTTATACCGTACGTCCCTGGTCACATCGATCATAGCGTTGATGGGTGTCAGTTATATACATGTAATTACTCCATACCGATTCATATTACAGGTAAATTTTATCGCATGAGTCGGCACCGATGAGTCCTGCTGATCCTCTGTGATCCTCTGTGGTCCTCAGTGTCTCGATCGCGGAGGTTCACCGCGGCACGCTTGGTCACCGCGATCTTTGATGATTTAACCCCGGTGATCGATCGGCATAATTGGTCTATCACCAGGAAACACGGTGATTATTTCTCCATGTACACTCGTCACCATAAATCGCGGGGGGAAAGGGTAAAAGTATTAAAAGCTACGGTCCTTACTGTACTTGCACATGGTCAGGGTTAGCTTTTTAAACAATAATAACTTTAAAATAATAGTTAAAAACATTAAAAGTGAGCTCTATAAAATGGTAAACGTGCTTTTCCTTGCTATATATATCTTGTTTCTCTCTAACCGCCATGATTTGCAATTATGTAACGAATTCCTAATTCGTTACATAATTGAATGTCACCGCGGTTAGAGAGAAATAAATCGAATGAGGGATAGTAAACATCAGAAAACATTTCAAAAGGCTTATTTTTAATGTATTAAACCAAAATTACCAAGTTAAGCTTGCTCAGAAAGGTACAACTTAACATGATAAAAGTAAGACAAAATGAAATTCGTTACATAATTGCAAATCAAGGTGGTTAGGTAAAATAATGCCTAGATACACATTTAATAGTTGCAATATTTATCTTTTAATGCTTTTTTTTGTTTAATTTCGCACATCAGTGTCAATTATACACCATTTAGCCCTGGCCCTATTGATTTGAAATTATGTAACGAAAGTTTAAATTCGTTACATAATTACAATTGTTCGTGGTTAGAGTGAAATATGATTTATATTTCCCGATGATATTAAATCAATGCAGTAAAAGCATTTAAAGAAAACGTTTTCTTGTTGATAAACATTTATTTCACTATCTTTTAATATAACCCTGATGGGTTGCAATTATGTAACGAATTCAATTTGTTACATAATTGCACATGGTTAGGGTTAGATTTTCGAACATTAATAACTGTGTATTTGTGATTGAAAACATTAAAAATAAGTTTTATTAAATGTTTTATGCTGTTGTCTTTGCAATATTTAGCTCATTTCCCTCTAACCGCCGTGACATGCAATTATGTAACGAATTCAAATTCGTTACATAATTGCATGGCACTGCGGTTAGGTTATTATAGTGGATATGTTACATTCTTACATAATTGCACATGGTTGGGGTTAGGTTTTTTAGAATGAATAAGTTATTATTTTTCTTTAATGATCTTTGGACTCTCTTGAGCTATATCTGATTCATTTCACTCTAACCGCGAATGACATGTACTTACAAATTGTATGTAACGATTTGGAATTCGTTACGAAATTGCAAGTCAGTGCGTTTAGGGTTAAATAGATTATATATGACATGGGTGTTGTTAAAAAGACAAGAAAAGCATTAAAAGAGACGTACAATGGTATTTAGATATGTATTTAGGTATTATTTTCCCTAACCCTGATGGGATGCAATTTTGTAACGAAAGTCATTTTGTCTTACTTTCTCAATGGTCAGCTGTACTTTTTTGAGCATCAATATCTTTGTATTTTTTGCTCTATACATTAAAATCAATCTATTTTTGTGTATTATCGTTCGCTTGGCCATATTTTATTCATTTCGCTCTAACCGCGAATGACATGCAACTATGTAACGAATTCGAATTCGTTACATAGTTGCATTACATTGCGGTTAGGGATAATTAGTGTTTATGTACCATGTTTGTTGTAAAAGGCAGCAATAAACTATTTCAAGAGAAGAAATATTGTTACTTTATATTTATTAATATAAATCTTACCCTAACCGCAAGGTATTGCAATTATGTAACGAATTCAATTCGTTACGTAATTGCACATGGTTAAGGTTAGGTTTTTCAGCATGAATTAACTTGTAAGTCTTGTGAAATGAACTAGAAATATTTGTTCTGTAATGTATGTTTAAGTTTTTTTCGCAATATTGTATTGATTTCACTCTAACCGCGGTGGGATGCAATTATGTAACGAATTCAATATAGGGAGCACTACGCCATTTTTTTGAATTTTCAAATAATCATACAAAATTCAATAATTGTGGTAGAAGACTAAATTTAACGGTTTTCGACTCAATTTATCATTCTCTATCACTTTACCGAGCGAAAAAATATATATATTGAAGTTATATATATTTTTTCGAATTCTCAAAAAAGCACCATTGAATTATCCTGGGGGGCATGTTTCCAAGCTAAATCCGTCAAAAATCCTGTGCATTTCAGAAAAAAAAATTAAATCGTGTTCAAGCAAATTCAATGCCCTTTCCAATGATATATAACTTGTCTTAGTGAGTATAAAGAATATGAGAATAAAAAGTACGTTAATTGGAGGGGGTATGAAATGTCATCTTAAATTGGTACCTTAAACTTCACACACATTAGAAAAGTGCAAATAAACAGAACTTTTTTTTATTTTATGCCACCATTATTATGTCTTAACAGAATCAATACAAAAAACCGGCCAGATTTGCATCGTCCGGTTTATAAACAAGAGATCCCAGAGGGATCTTGGCGCCCACCATTGAATGATCTTCATAGGTTCCATGTCAGATTGATCTTTTCTCTACTTTTCCCTTCATTTTACTAATCTGTGCAAATTGAGACATCACTCCAGTACTTTTCAAACAAGGGAATCCTAGCTATATAAGAAATTCCAATTGTTTTCCAATTGATCTCAAAATGCAATTAGCATAACGAGGCACCAAGGGGAACCTCCATATGAAATTTGAGAAAGATCCATTCAGCACTTTCTCAGAAATAGCGATAACAAACTTCAATTGTCAAAATCCAAGATGGCTGCCTGTCGGCCATGTTGTTATCCGATTGGTCTCAAAACGCAATATGCATAACTAGGCACCAAGGGGAACCTTCATATGAAATTTGAGAAAGATCCCTTCAGTACTTTCTCAGAAATAGCGATAACAAACTTCAATTGTCAAAATCCAAGATGGCTGCCTGTCGGCCATTTTGTTTTCCGATTGGTCTCAAAACGCAATATGCATAACTAGGCACCAAGGGGAACCTACATATAAAATTTGAGAAAGATCCCTTCAGTACTTTCTGAGAAATAGCGATAACAAGAATTGTTTACGGACGGAGGGACGGACGGACGGACGGACGGACGGACGGACCACGGACGCAGGGCGATTTGAACAGCCCACCATCTGATGATGGTGGGCTAAAAATGTTTGAATGGGGATGGCCTCCGACCAAAAACAGACAACATCGCTTAAAATCTTGTTTTTTAAAGTTTTGTTAATTTTCTTCTTTTTGAATATCAAGAATGCTAATATGCGAGAAAAAACGCTTTATAAATGACCTTAACCAATAGTTTGATCTTAGAAATGTAACGAATTGATACCATTATGACACCAATGTGGTGGTTAGACTAGGGTTAGGTTGCATGTCGCACGCTCGGGAGGCCGTCCTTAAATGACCTTAGCTGTTAATAGGACGTTAAACAAAATAAACCAAACCGAACCAAATTATTTTCAACAAAATACATCAATAATTCGTAGTCAATGCTTTACAACATTTAATACCCAACATGCTAACTTATTGGCCATCTTGTTTTCAGATCATTTGGTTTGGTTTGGTTTAATTTATTTATCAGCCAAGGTCATTTAAGGACGGCCTCCCGTGCGTGTGGTGAGTGCGTATGTGTGTTTTGGGAGGCTGCGGTATGTTCGTGTTAAGTCTCCTTGTAATAGGCCGGAACTTTTGCCGATTTATAGTGCTACCGCACTGAAGCATACTGCCGAAGACACCCAGCAGGACACCCCACCCGGTCACATTATACTGACAACGGGCGAACCCTGGTTTGGGTTGGTTTATTTTGTTTAACGTCCTATTAACAGCCAAGGTCATTTAAGGACGGCCTCCCGTGCGTGCGACATGCACATTATACTGACCACGGGCGAACCAGTCGTCCCACTACTAATTTGCTGAGCGCTAAGCAGAAGCAGCAACTACCATTTTTAAAGACTCTGGTATGTCTCGGCCAGGGGACAGAACCCAAAGCCTTCCTCACAGGGGCGAACGCTCAACTAAAGGCCAAAAGTGAGGCATTGTCAAGGGAGACATTAGGAAGAAGAAAGTTAAGAAAGAAGAGAAAAGATAAGATCCCAAGTTTAGTCGCCTGTTACGATCATGCAATGGGGGCAGCAGGTACAATTCAATGGGGGCAGCAGGTACAATTCTTACGCCCTACCTGCAGGGCAGAACACCACCCGGTCACATTATACTGACAACGGGCGAACCAGTCGTCCCACTCCTAATATGCTAAGCGCTAAGCAGGAGCAGCAACTACCTTTTCTTAAGACTTTGGTATATCTCGACCAGGGGACAGAACCCAAAGCCTTCCTTACAGGAGTATTATATACAATGTACAAGTATGGAACCACGGATAAAAAAAATGTACAATATGATAAGTTATTTAATATGGTTGATAACGGCGCGGACGAACTGAGCGGAGTTCGCGGGCAGCATGGGGTTCCAGCCCCTGCTTACGCGTTTATACACCTCCGGCCCCGCCGGAGTGTCCCGGAACTCCAGTACCTCGTCCCGCGCCACATGTGTTTCTGGGACAAGGTCCAGCCTCCCAGCGAGATCCACTCGCATCCTGCGATTCTCCTGCGCAGCAGTCTTCAACTGTTTGGTTCTCTGGCAGAGGCGCTCCCCCAGGGCTGCAACCTCCGCCTGTTTCTGTTCGATGGCGTCCAGCACCATCACCTGGTGGTATTTCTCCCTAGCGTTGACTGTAGGGCGTAAGAATTGTACCTGCTGCCCCCATCGCATGATCGTAAGAGGCGACTAAACTTGGGATCTTATCTTTTCTCTTCTTTCTTGATAACTTTCTTCTTCCTAATGTCTCCCTTGACAATGCCTCACTTTTGGCCTTTAGTTGAGCGTTCGCCGCTGTGAGGAAGGTTTTGGGTTCTGTCCCCTAGCCGAGACATACCAGAGTCTTTAAAAATGGTAGTTGCTACTACTGCTTAGCGCTCAGCAAATTAGGAGTGGGACGACTGGTTGGCCCGTTGTCAGTATAATGTGACCGGGTGGGGTGTGCTGCTGGATGTCTTCGGCAGTATGGTTCAGTGAGATAGCACTTTAAATCGGCAAAAGTTCCGGCCTATCACAAGGAGACTTAACACGAACATACCGCAGCCAAAACACACATATATGCACTCATCACACGCATACATGTCGCACGCATGGGAGGCCGTCCTTAAATGACCTTAGATGTTAATAGGACGTTAAACAAAATAAACCAAACCAAACCATAGAACCAATAGAAACCAGGTCTTCCACTTTTTTTTTTTTTAAATTAGCTACATTGAAAAAAAATCACATTTCCTGAAATCAAACTTCATATTGCAAAATGTAAAAATCGCGAATAAGCTAGCTTTTTTGGTTAGATTTAAAACCAAAAAATAATTTCCCATTGATATTATTACAGTTTTAATCTGGCATAAAGAAATTCCTATTATTTTTATTAATTATACCCCTATTATTTTTATCAATTATACCTCCATCCCTGCAGCATAGCCAAAATGGGGATTTTGAATCTGTTTTCTAAAATAGCACACCCGAAACAATAAAAATGCTTTGACCCATAGCATTGTATGATTATTAAAACAAATATTGCTTCAATGCACCTGCTTAGTAAAATTGGTGTTTAATTGATGATACAAAGGAAGGTTGGGTTGGGTTTGGTTTATTTTGTTTAACGTCCTATTAACAGCTAAGGTCATTTAAGGACGGCCTCCCGTGCGTGCGACATGTATGAGTGTGGTGAGTGCGTATGTGTGTTTTGGGAAGCTGCGGTATGTTCGTGTTAAGTCTCCTTGTGATAGGCCGGAAGTTTTGCCGATTTAAAGTGCTATCTCACTGAAGCATACTGCCGAAGACATCCAGCAGCACACCCCACCCGGCCACATTATACTGACAACGGGCGAACCAGTCGTCCCACTCCGTGTACGCTGAGCGCTAAGCAGGAGCAGCAACTACCATTTTTAAAGACTTTGGTATGTCTCGACCAGGGGACAGAACCCAAAGCCTTCCTCACGGGGGCGAACGCTCAACTGAAGGCCAAATGTTTGGTTTGGTTTGGTTTATTTTGTTTAACGTCCTATTAACATCTAAGGTCATTTAAGGACAGCCTCCCGTGCGTGCGACATGAGTGTGGTGAGTGCGTATGTGTGTTTTGGGAAGCTGCGGTATGTTCGTGT
This sequence comes from Pecten maximus, assembly GCF_902652985.1. Lineage (NCBI taxonomy): Eukaryota > Metazoa > Mollusca > Bivalvia > Pectinida > Pectinidae > Pecten > Pecten maximus. The sequence goes on from NC_047032.1 coordinate 11,019,877, forward strand.
TTAGTCTCCTTGTGATAGGCCGGAAGTTTTGCCGATTTAAAGTGCTATCTCACTGAAGCATAATGCCGAAGACACCCAGCAGCACACCCCACCCGGTCACATTATCCTGACAACGGGCGAACCAGTCGTCCCACTCCAAATATGCTGAGCGCTAAGCAGGAGTAGCAACTACCATTTTTATAGACTCTGGTATGTCTCGGCTAGGGGACAGAACCCAAAACCTTCCTCACAGGGGCGAACGCTCAACTAAAGGCCAAAAGTGAGGCATTGTTAAGGGAGACATTAGGAAGAAGAAAGTTATCAAGAAAGAAGAGAAAAGATAAGATCCCTTTAAGTTTAGTCGCCTCTTACGATCATGCAATGGGGGCAGCAGGTACAATTCTTACGCCCTACCTGTAGGGCAGAGAAAGGAAGGTAATGGAGAATCGTGAGTTCTAAATATAAATGTATATTAGAACGAAGAAACACTCATTGATTAAAATTTACAGCATGCTGAAAATAAAAAGGTAATCTAAAGTGGAGAGAGCATACATTTCAGACTCCTTGAAGAAAACTGTTGACACTGTAAGAGCAAAGCAGCTAACAATAAGTCAACCATCACGAGAGTATGCGATTCCCAGAAAGACGCTAGGTTAGAAAACCTACAAAGTCGTAAAGCACGAAAGTGTCAGAAAAATATATGTAAATTAGTCAGCAGCATAATGATATGTTCACTATACAGATGACCATGTGAAGAAGGAGGTATCAACCAAACCAGGTCCTTCACCCATGCTGTTGGAGGAGGAAACGTCTCTGGTCAACCATCCGAGTTATATGTCTAAACAGGGATTTCCCATGAATAGGCAAATGATTCGCCAATACATCATAGCATTTTGTAAAAGGGATGAAAGCATAAACTTGGGATCTTATCTTTTCTCTTCTTTCTTAACAACTTTCTTCTGCATAATGTCTCCCTTGACAATGCCTCATTTTTGGCCTTTAGTTGAGCGTTCGCCGCTGTGAGGAAGGTTTTGGGTTCTGTCCCCTAGCCGAGACTTACCAGCGTCTTTAAAAATGGTAGTTGCTACTCCTGCTAAGCGCTCAGCATATTTGGAGTGGGACGACTGGTTCGCCCGTTGTCAGTATAATGTGACCGGGTGGGGTGTGCTGCTGGGTGTCTTCGGCAGTATGCTTCAGTGAGATAGCACTTTAAATCGGCAAAAGTTCCGGCCTATCACAAGGAGACATAACACGAACATAACGCATCCTCCCAAAACACACATATGCACTCACCACACGCATGCATGTCGCACACACGGGAGGCCATCCTTAACCCTTTCGCTGCCACGCCCAAATTTATGACGTCAAACAAAGATAGCCCTTACGCTGATGATTTTTGACGTCAGGAATCCTATCGAACGCAGATTTTCAACGTATTTTCAACGTCAATTTCTGACGACGTTTCTCGGGCAATCATCATAAAATCGACTGTAGCTCTAGCATTTTAGCGTGCCAATCACATCTTAATTTTAGCATGTATTCTATTGAATATTCCATTGAATGGCATTTCAAATTATTAAGCAAAATGTGTACATATACATATATATCGAATGTATGATAGTGTTTTTTATTGTCGGAAAAGAGCATTACAAAAAAAAACATGATCATTAAAGGGACAATTTAGTCAAGTTTGTTTACTTTTTTATCATTTCACAAATTATTTCATGAAAGTGTACTTCAGTTCTCCTTATGAACTGTCCTTGGTCATAAATTGATACAAGTTTATGTTTTCCATGCGTTTTTTTTTAATTAATTGTAAGGGAGATCCTAATCGTACAACCATACGATTAATATGCAAATGAGCAAGTCGTCTCTACACACTTTGTATACATGTGTGCAAGCACAGCCCCGTCTCGTGAGTGTATGTTAGCGGATATTTTAACTATAGGTTGCGGGTATCGTACCAAACGTAGACAGTGAATGGATAAACAGAATATATGAAGAATTACTGTTAGGTCATGAATATAACATATTGAGTTGTTAGAACGGTTGCGACAACAATGAAAAAGTTCTTACAGTTACGAGCGAGTTTGCCGAGACATGACCTAGATCGGCCTACGGAGTAATGTTGAGGTGCGATATTTTTGTTCTGTACAACTTCCATTATCATAATTCCATTCTTACTTGTTATAAGTATTGTTCTGATTACATCATGGATGAAATAAATCACCTAGATTGGTGTTAGTGTTAATATAATCTTTTCCTGCATACGTATCGGCCGTATACATGTATGTACACAATTATATGAACACGAATTCCCGTTCGGTGACCCTGGAAAAAAAACCTGTGTTTGGTCGATTTGAATTGCCAAAACAATAAATCATTATTGAATCTAATCAATTATGATACATGTAACAACTGTTTGCCATGCATGTTGTTAAATCGAAATCCAAAGATATAAGTATACGTCGGATCTACCGTGTCGTCACTTACAACCAACTCTGTTCCCGCCAGAGGGCGCAACAGGTTGCACTATATTTGAAGCATGGCTATATTTGACGTGGGCTTTCCCAAAACTTAAACTGACCATAATGGACATTGGCTACGCAGCAGATAACTGTTGACCGCAGATTATTTAGTCTGGGTATATGTTTTATGGATTCTGCTTGAATTACAAGAGATCCCAGAGGGATCTTGGCGCCCACCATTGAATGATCTTTATAGGTTCCATGTCAGATTGATCTTTTCTCTACTTTTCCCTTCCTCTAAGTCTTACTAATCTGTGTAAATTCAGAAACAGCCCTCTAGTACTTTTCAAACAAGGGGAACCTATATATAAAATTTACGATTTAGGAATAATGGCTGTCTGTTGTTTTCGGATTGGTCCCAAAATGCAACACCAGGGACCATGGGGAACCTACATATGAAATTTGAGAAAGATCCCTTCAGTACTTTCTCAGAAATAGCGATAACAAACTTCAATTGTCAAAATACAAGATGGCTGCCTGTAGGGCAGGTTGTTTTCTGACTGGTCTCAAAATCCAATATGCATAACTAGGCACCAAGGGAAGCCTACATATGAAATTTGAGAAAGATCCCTTCAGTACTTTCTCAGAAATAGCGATAACAAACTTCAATTGTCAAAATCCAAGATGGCTGCCTGTCGGCCATGTTGTTTTCTGATTGGTCTCAAAATGCAATATGCATAACTAGGCACCAAGGGGAATCTACATATGAAATTTGAGAAAGATCCCTTCAGTACTTTCTCAGAAATAGCGATAACAAACTTCAATTGTCAAAATCCAAGATGACTGCCTGTCGGCCATGTTGTTTTCCGATTGGTCTCAAAATGCAATATGCATAACTAGGCACCAAGGGGAACCTACATATGAAATTTGAGAAAGATCCCTTCAGTACTTTCTCAGAAATAGCAATAACAAACTTCAATTGTCAAAATCCAAGATGGCTGCCTGTCGGCCATGTTGTTTTCCGATTGGTCTCAAAATGCAATATGCATAACTAGGCACCAAGGGGAACCCACATATGAAATTTGAGAAAGATCCCTTCAGTACTTTCTGAGGATTAGCGATAACAAGAATTGTTTACGGACGGACGGACGGACGGACCACGGACGCAGGGCGATTTGAATAGCCCACCATCATCAGATGGTGGGCTAATAAAAAGCATGCTTGACTAAATTGTCCCTTTAACAGGAATAATTAACAATGCGGTCTCCTCATTTATGATTTATATAGCCAAACAAGTAACCAAAGTATATTATACTTGAAGAAAAAACATCTTAATGTGTATGTACACTTCTTACTTACATTATACAAAATATCGGATAATGAAACTCCAATATTTCGTTCCATAGCATACAAAAGGTCTATTGGGCAAAAAGCAATGTACCATTTCGAAACTTCCAACTGAAGGCAGTTCAATGGTTATATTTACATTTGAAAACGATTTTTAAAGACTATATCTAGAATGAGCAAATTATTATCGTCAAAGACGGAACAGCCTTTTCAAAAGGCATCTTTCATTATCACCGAAGTGACAATTATGACGTCACTATAAAAATGACGTCATAATAAAGATTTGGAAGTTATGGACTCGTAACCTTCAAGTGAGCTTGATAAAGTTATAAAGTTGGGCTGCAGTGTAGATGTAAATATATCACCCACAACGCAACTTCGCAAGCAAAAGGTGCCATACTGTATTGAACACACTTGGCTAGTGAAGTTGTCCACAACGGTGACGGAGACAGGCTTCGAAAGCCTGAAGTCAAAGAAAAAACAGAAACATAAGCAGTGACATCATTTTAGTACACGACAGGATGTCCTGCAGGTAGGGCATAAGAATTGTACCTGCTGCCCCCATTGCATGATCGTAAGAGGCGACTAAATTTGGGATCTTATCTTTTCTCTTCTTTCTGAACAACTTTCTTCTTCCTAATGTCTCCCTTGACAATGCCTCACTTTTGGCCTTTAGTTGAGCGTTCGCCCCTGTGAGGAAGGCTTTGGGTTCTGTCCCCTAGCCGAGACATACCAGAGTCTTTAAAAATGGTAGTTGCTACTCCTGCTTAGCGCTCAGCATATCTGGAGTGGGACGACTGGTTCGCCCGTTGTCAGTATAATGTGACCGGGTGAGGTGTGCTGCTGGGTGTCTTCGGCAGTATGCTTCAGTGAGGTAGCACTATAAATCGGCAAAAGTTCCGGCCTATCACAAGGAGACTTAACACGAACATACCGCAGCCTCCCAAAATACACATTCGCACACACTATACGCATGCATATCGCAAACACGGGAGGCCGTCCTTAAATGACCTTGGCTGTTAATAGGACGCAAATCAAATAAAACCAAACCAAGTACACGACAGTTCGCCTTTTCCTTATGGCCAAAGATAACATTTATAGAGGTCGCAGTGACCTTGTTTAGTTTAAATCACATCTCCTTATGTTGTGCTCGTCTCCCAAGCTTTATATCCGTTTTTTAAATAATAACCGATATATTTTACCGGGCGAAAACTTTGTCATCTTGGACAGACGGATCATATGGCCAGATTTGATTAATTTGTTTGTACAGGTTGATGGACAGACGGATCATATCGCCAGATTTGATTAATTTGTGTGTACAGGTTGATGGACAGACGGATCATATGGCCAGATTTGATTAATTTGTGTGTACAGGTTGATAGGAGTGCTATATATTAAAACACTTTTGATAAATAAATATAAGCAAACGAACTGTTAACTCATCCCCACAAGAATGTGGAGCGAGTATGGACAACACGCAGGCACAGACACACGAGAATATGAAGATCATGTTTAATTTGCTTGTATCTATTTTCTTTATCACATCCTGTGCCTTTATTTGCTCTCTCATTATCCTTCATTATCCACCACGAACTTAACATATTGTCAACATGCAATTATTTTGTGTGCGAGAGAGGGAGTTTGGTTTGGTTTGGTTTATTTTGTTTGATATCCTATTAACAGCTAAGGTCATTTAAGGACGGCCTCCCGTGTGTGCGACATGAATGAAAAGAGAGTCCGAGTCTATTTGAAAGATTGACATGTTGTTGCATTATCTTCCATGGATACATCTTTATTTCCATATAGTAAGACACAAGGTTGAAAATTTTGGTTTTTTTTCAGGATAATTTCTGGTAAGTTAAAGCTGAAACCAACTGGTGGAATTTGAGAGAAGAAGTTTGAAATGTGAAAAATTTATGTACAGCGGAGGGCGCACGACAACGGATGAAGCATGATGACTATATATGTCAAGCTGATCCGACCTAAACACTGTTGTAACTCTAGCAAAGCCAGGTTTACCAATGTGACGGTTATTTTTTTATTTTACTATTTCTTGTGATAAAACATTTGATGTGGGTCTTCATTTATCTTAACTTACCTTCAACACAGAATCTTTGTAGTTTTTCCACAATGCCAGTGTTATCCTGGAAAAACTGTTCCGATTTCCCACTACCAATGAAGATAGATGATTGGTCACTACAGTCCACTCCGAGGCATGCCATGGTCACACCAAGTCTAGCCAACTGCAACATCTAAATAAAGAGAAATAAAAGTTGTTTTCTGGTACAGAAAAAAGATTATTAAAACATTGGTAATTTACAGACCAGTTGCATTGGTGGAGATATGGTATAATCATCTGGTCAGTTCCACTTCTTATGTCTGGAGGTTGAGAAAAAGTCCTGTTGTCTGATCAGGTAGCCACATGACACTTTAAATTTGTACATGTATATCTGATAATACAGATGAAGGGTGGATAAGTACATTACAGACATAATTCTATATATACTGTTTTAAGTCCTAAAGTGAAAAAAAAACTGTAAATAAAGGGCAGACACCAGCACATTACAAATAACACTTGGACACTGTATACAGGTATGTTTAATACTACATGTACTATTATAGTTCAGTTCTTGCTCTGTCTATAGCATATCAAAGAAGGACTGATGTTCTTGATCTTGCTGACAACTTGCCCATTCAATAAAGTCTGCAATATCTTCATTGGATGCAACATTCATTTTTTGTTTTATCTTATTCCATCTTACTACAAGATGCCCATGGACCTTAACGGTCATCTGAAAAAACACTTACAGCAGGGACACACCCCTCAATCAGGTATCAATACCATAAATTGGCCATGTCCCTCTGTCTCAATGGGTCGGACTAAGCCTCATTTATATTGATTAGGATTGCCCTTCCCCGATGATATTTCAAACCAAATTTGCTTGTAATCCATTCAGGAGTAGCGTTTTAAAGCATCATTTTGGCTAAGTTTCCCTTTTGGGGTTTGGTTTGGTTGATTTAGTTTAACGTCCTATTAACAGCTAAGGTCATTTAAGGACGGCATCCCGTGCGTGCGACATGCATGCGTGTGGTGAGTGCGTATGTGTGTTTTGGGAGGCTGCGGTATGTTCGTGTTAAGTCTCCTTGTGATAGGCCGGAACTTTTGCCGATTTATAGCGCTATCTCACTGAAGCATACTGCCGAAGACACCCAGCAGCACATCCCAATGCCTCACTTTTGGCCTTTAGTTGAGCGTTCGCCGCTGTGAGGAAGGCTTTGTGTTCTGTCCCCTAGCCGAAACATACCAGAGTCTTTAAAAATGGTAGTTGCTACTCCTGCTTAGCGCTAAGCAAATTAGGAGTGGGACGACTGGTTTGCCCGTTGTCAGTATAATGTGACCGGGTGGGGTGTGCTGCTGGGTGTCTTTGGCAGTATGCTTAGTGAGGTAGCACTATAAATCATCAAAAGTTCCGGCCTATCACAAGGAGACTTAACACGAACATACCGCAGCCTCCCAATACACACATACTGGCTGGCGACCAATTCTCGCCAAGTACCAATTCTCGCTACTTTACGTGAAACGTGCATGCGTGTGTTTTTCGCGTACTATTGTTCATGGAAGAAGGACGTTCGTTATCTACAAGTATACAAAAGTTTAAGAGGAAACATTGTCTAGAACGGAAGATATCAGGTAAAAACCCTTAAGAACCCCATACGATAACAGCTGATCGCCAGGGGGGGGGGGGGGAGGGGGGGTTACGTGGTTTTTACATACTATAAATAACAAATGTCAAATAATGTCAACAAACTGTATCTCAGTATGTCCTCCAGTATGTCATCTGTCTCCTGAAACGGACATAAGTCCCGATATATCCATTTGAAATAACGGTTTTAAATATACCGCATGTGCTCTGGACATCAAACTGTCTTTGCAAAATACAGCAAAAACATACCTTGTAATGCTATGCAAAAGACGCGCTCAATCTATGACGTTTTAATATGGCGTCACATCACATGACCAATTTCAGGGGAGAAATCATTATTTAGGCTTCATAGAAATTACAAAATATGCTGTAAGAGTTACCTCCCCTCGTCCATAGAACCATTAGAAACCAGGTCTTCCACATTTTTTTTTTAAATTAGCTACATTGAAAAAAAAACACATTTCCTGCAATCAAACTTCACATTGCAAAATGTAAAAATCGCGAATAAACCAGCTTTTTTGTTAATTTCCCATTGATACTTTTAAAGTTTTAATCTGGCATAAAGGAATTCCTATTATTTTTATTAATTATACTCCTATTATTTTTATCAATTATACCTCCATCCCTGCAGCATAGCCAAATTGGGGATTTTGAATCTTTTTTCTAAAATAGCACACTGAAACAATAAAAATGCTTTGACCCATAGCATTGTATGATTATTAAAACAAATATTGCTTCAAAGCAACTGCTTAGTAAAATTGGTGTTTAATTGATGATACAAAGGAAGGTAATGGAAAATCGTGAGTTCTAAATATAAATGTATATTAGAACGAAGAAACACTCATTGATTAAAATTGACAGCATGCTGAAAATAAAAAGGTATTCTAAAGTGGAGAGAGCATACACTTCAGACTCCTCGAAGAAAGCTGTTGACACTGTAAGAGCAAAGCAGCTAACAATAAGTCGAGCATCACGAGAGTATGCGATTCCCAGAAAGACGCTAGGTTAGAAAAACCTAATAGTCGTTAATAACTTCAAAATACTACTCGATCAAATAATTAAAGTATTAGTGCATGATCCAATTAAAACACAGATCTTAACTGGTACTTCTACCCCTGTCCAACACCCCCAACCTCCATCATAGCCCCATGAAAAAAAATCAAGTCATGAGAAATTGCATTAAATCATGCATTTTGATAAATCAAAACAGTTAAAGGCAGTGCACTGATTTGGCAAGTGGAACTTCACAAGATACTTAAATATGATTAGATCTTGTCTATGTTAGGATCATGGTAGCATTAAAATCTGTATATTAAGGATCAATTTCTTATTCGACAACAAATCATACAAGCTAGTGACAATGACACTGATTTCTGTATAATTCAAATATAAATAAACTTGCATGTATATTACACAATATAAAGTTTCAGGAAAACAAGTAAGAAAAAAAGCCTCCAACTCATTAAACATTTTCTGAAGATTTTATGATGGATATAAAGGACATAAAAGAACATTCATACTCGCTCACACTCAATTTGGTTTCATCATTTCGTCATCAACCTGTCATCATAATCATCATCATCATTCACCAGTAATCATCGTCATTAATAATTATCAGTATGCCATTATCAGCCTGTCATCATCATTCCATTATCAGCCTATCATCAATCTTGTCTCATCATCATCATTCCGTCATCAGCCAGTCATCATCATTCCGTCATCATCGTCCTCATTCCATTATCAGCCTATCATCAATCTTGTCTCATTATCATTATTCAGTCATCATCAGCCTGTCATCATTATCATTCCGTCAACCACGACATGATAATGACATTTCTTAATTTGATTAATTTAACGATAAAGACATTCTTGTTACCATTTGTGGCTAATACTTTTTAATCACTTCATATATGTACAGTTGTAAAAAGAGTACTTTTTGTTAAGCACGAAAGTGTCAGAGAAATATATGTAAATTAGTCAGCAGCATAATTATATTTTCATTATACAGATGACCATGTGAAGAAAGAGGTATCAACCAAACCAGGTCCTTCACCCATGCTGTTGGAGGAGGAAAAGTATCTGATCAACTATCTGAGTAATATGTCTAAACAGTGATTTCCCATGAATAGGCAAATGATTCGCCAATACATCATAGCATTGTGTAAAAGGGATGGAAAGGAATCTTTATTTAATCTCAATATTGGCCCAAGTGACAAATGGTTCCGGTCATTTGTAGGAAGGCATCCAGAGCTGACAGAGCGAGAGCCTGAGCTACAGGACCAGAGTCGTAACCGTATGGCCAATCAAAGGGTAGACCAGTACTTCGGCTTGCTTTAAGTCACGACGAGGAAGCTTGGATTGGAGAACAAACCTTCCAACATTTTAACTGCGACGAAACAGGTTGATCAGGCAAGGAGAAGAGCCGACAGAAAGTGTTTGGATTGAAAGGACAACATTGTTACCAGCAGAAAGTATTGGGCACTGGCCACATCACCGCCGCCAACCTTTGCATTTCCGCAGATGGGAGAGTACTTCCAGCTTTTCTCATTTTTGAGAAATCACTTCCTCATACCACTTACAAGTCCGGTGTTCCACCAAATTGGATGTACAGCTTTTCGGAGTCAGGGTACATGGATTCAGATCTATTCTACAACTGGTTCAAGAACTTGTTCATACCAAACTGTGGAGCTGATCGCCCAGTTGTTCTGATAATGGACAATCACGACTCCCACATAAATGTTGATGTAATCAGGCTTGCACAGGAAAACCAGATAGAGCTTGTTTGCCTGTCTCCACACACAACACATATTCTGCAGCCACTCGATGACGGTATCAATGGTCCTCTGAAGAGCAAGTTTAACTCTATTGCCATGACCTTGGATTTGTAAACAAACATCAAGTCTTAAACAAAGCTAAATTTCCTGTTGTTCTTTCCTCAGCTATTGACCAATTATGTTCATCTGCTAATGTTAAGGAGTCCTTTCGAAAACCTGGCATCAATCCCCTTAATCCAGATGCCATAGATCAGACACAGTTGACACCTTCACACCATGTAGAATCTTCATCCACAGCTGAACCTACTAATCCACCTTCCTTAAACTCTGTTACAGCATTACATCCTCCATCAGCTGTGTACTGAATGTGGAACCTTCTTGGGTGGCAACCCATTAGTCACCGAAGAACTCATCCCATCACATCTGTCAGACATTTTCACAGCAGTACCTGCAAAACCGTATATCAACAGGAGAAAATTAATTACAGAATCGCGGGTTATCACCACAGGCAGTTTTCTACAGAAAATGGAAGAAAAGGCTACTGAGGAAAGGATGAAAAAGGAGGCCACCCTCAAAGGAAAACTAGAAAGGGAAGAAAAGAAGAAAAAAAACAGAAGAACAGCAACAGAAGAAAGCCAAGATTGGAGAGAAGAAGACAGGACGTGGACGTCAAATAATATATTAATGCAAAATATGTAAATGTGCAAATGATGGCAATGAAAGCTGGGACAACCTCTGTTTCCAGTGTGAAATCTGAAATGTGGTTTCATCCTGAGTGTGTAGGTCTTTCTCCAGAGGATTTGGAAGATGAGAGTTTGGTGTTCAAGTGCAACTTTTGCAGGGGAGGAATAGTTTTGGCCCAAATTATCTGCATACTTTCTAATTAATGTAAATACTGTACTATTTCCAAACAAACTTTTAGACGTAAACCTGACACTTTTCAATATCATTTTACTTTAAAACAAGCCAACACACCAACAGACTTTCCCTCCATGTGTTTCAACATTTGGTTTGGTTTGGTTTATTTTGTTTAACGTCCTATTAACAGCTAAGGTCATTTAAGGACGGCCTCCCGTGCGTGCGACATGCATGCGTGTGGCGAGTGCGTATGTGTGTTTTTGGAGGCTGCAGTATGTTCGTGTTAAGTCTCCTTGTGATAGGCCGGAACTTTTGTGTTTCAACAGACTTTAATCAGTACGTGACAATGTTCCGCACGCACTTGTTTCTCTATTAGCGGGGATCTTGCGAGATTTGGAAGATATATGATTTTCAGCTTAAATTTAGCAACAGAAAGGCAAGTAATATGACACACTTATTTTTATTATGTTCTGGAATAGCCTTGGTGTGATAACCACATAGTTTATAAAAATGAGCCCTCAGGTAGGTTCCGGGAACTTCAGCAATCGTGATAAATCAGATGCTGAATACAGACCGCTCGTAATCGCAGATTTCCCCTTCAATCCGTCAAGTTTCTCAATAAATGAAGATGTGGATATCACTTAATCTATCTTTGATATATTCGTTAAGAGTTATAGATTTTTCGGTTTTGTTAACGCGATTTAAAAAGTTGGCGTGAATTGGTACTGTTCTACCGGAAATCAGGTGCAATACTCCCGACTAAAATAACCGCTCCGCTTCTTGCGCAGGCGCACAGAATTTGTTTTTATTTATAGAGATGGAGACACTAGGGATATACTTCAAAATAACGAGGTACAACACGAAGTCAGTTTACTATATTTCTGTGCAGTGTGGTAAACGCTGAAAATGTGGCGAGAACTGGTCGCCAGCCAGTATGCACTCGCCACACGCATACATGTCGCACACACGGGAGGCCGACCTTAAATGACCTTAGCTGTTAATACATGTAGGACGTTCAACCAAACCAAACCATCATTGCAAATCTTTGGATCCTAAATCTTTCCTCACTTTCGTTAACATCCCTCCTCATATGACCATGGCGGTTGCGAATATTGGTTTGTTTTGTTTGGTTTAGTTTTGCTTCATGTTCTATACATAGCTAAGATCAAGGTTATTCATTTGAACAATCTTGATAGCCCTCTACCCTAGCATGCTATAGACCGAATATCAGATTTCTTGGCCTCTTGCTTATTGAGAAGAATCTTAAAATGTAAATTGTGTACGAACGGATAACGCACGACGGAAAAAAGATTGAGAGTTGATCACTCGGGACTTCGTCTCAGGTGACATGAAAAAAAACACCACCTGTTTTTTTAGCTGTTGATAGGACGTTAAACAAATAAAACCAAACCAAACCAAATTTGGACGATTTACTTGCACATTTTGAGAAGGTAAATCACAATGGATCGCCATGTTAATAGGGCCGGTTCCCGTCGCAGCAATGGCTGTTCCATTATACTCTAGGACGTTAAACTAAATATTTGGTTTGGTTTGGTTTATTTTGTTTAACGTCCTATTAACATCTAAGGTCATTTAAGGACGGCCTCCCATGCGTGCGTCATGCATGCGTGTGGTGAGTGCGTATGTGTGTTTTGGGAGGATGCGGTATGTCCGTGTTAAGTCTCCTTGTGATAGGCCGGAACTTTTGCCGATTTAAAGTGCTATCTCACTGAAGCATACTGCCCAAGACATCCAGCAGCACACCCCACCCGTTCACATTATACTGAAAACGGGCCAACCAGTCGTCCCACTCGAAATATGCTGAGAGCTAAGCAGGAGTAGCAACTACCATTTTTAAAGACTCTGGTATGTCTCGGCTTAGGGGACAGAACCCCAAACCTTCCTCACAGCGGCGAACGCTCAACTAAAGGCCAAAAGTGAGGCATTGTCAAGGGAGACATTAGGAAGAAGAAAGTTGCTAAGAAAGAAGAGAAAAGATAAGATCCCAAATTTAGTCGCCTCTTACGATCATGCAATGGGGGCAGCAGGTACAATTCTTACGCCCTACCTGCAGGGCAGTTAAACTAAATAATCCAAACCAAACCCATTATACTCTGCTTATATTTGTCGTTCATGAACAATGCCAAGGGTTCGCATTGCTTGTATTAAATGGCTCATAAACAGAAAAAAGGTCATTTAAGGACGGCCTCTGTGTATGAGATTCACGCGTGTGTTTCGGGAGGTAATATTATGTATATGTTCGTCTCCTTAAAATAGCGCAGAACTGATGTCGATTTTATAGTGCTACCTCACTGAAGCATGCTGCTAAAGACATGCACATTATATTGACAACAGGCAAACAAGTCGCCCCACTCCAAAATTGCTGAGCGCTAAGCAGGAGTAGTAATAATCGTTTTTTAAAGACTGGTATGTCTCGGTCAAGGGACAACCAAAAGCCTTCTTATACGGGCGAACGCTCTCAACTAGACGCCAAAAGCGAGACAGTGCTAAGGGAGACATTAAGTATTAGATACATAATGGGTACGAGTGATGTATCGGATATATCACACGAGTGCGTAGCACGAGTATGATATATGCGATACGTCACGAGTACCCATTTTGTATCTGTTTTATCCAATGACAGCCGAGGTTTTGTCACTCACGTGCCTAGGGGTGGAGCTATAAAATTGATCAGAACCTGTCACTGTGATATGTTTCCCGCCAATTTCTGACACGTTTTGTTTTCTGTCACAGTAGCCGATTCATTTCTAGTGAGACTGTCAACCATGACGGATCAGGTACTGAGCATTGATGTCGATGTTTTCACCAACTTCGACGATATAACATTATCACAGGCCGTAGACTGAACTGGAAGATAGTGATACGGTGGCTACTGACATTGGAATATTTGATATCAAGGAATTAACTCATTTACAATCTTCAATTACATTTGAAATTGGCCCCGCCTCAAGACTGGGGCATGGACCAATCAGAAATGCCATGTGATATTTCAGATATCACATATGTGTGATATTTTAGATATCACTATGCAAATAAATATCACATAGTATGCAATATATCGCCAACAAAAGATCAAAGAAAAACCGAGGCGTCATTGGATAAGAAGACAGTTGTTTAGAAAAAATGGAAAAGATAAGACCACCAATTTAGTCGCCTCTTACGATCATGGAATGGGGGCAGCAGGTAAAATTCCCACGCCCTATCTGCAGTGCTAGAAACAGGAGTAACGCGGAGCGGAACAAGATACTCACTAAACACAACTGGTTAACTCACTAAATATACCTGGATAATCGATGGTGAAGCCTACAAAGTTAAAAATAGAATCGAATTTCTTTTTATTAAAACACATCAATATATCATGATTATAAAGGGACCACGGAACCAAATGATTTCCCATAGACGGTAATGTTAACGTTTATCACTGTACTGCTTAAATGGAGTTTTCAACACTGGTCCAGTAGCAATAATTTTGAAGTATGTCATCTCGTAAACCTCTAAATGGAATTATAAAAAATTCTACCAATTTGAACTTTTTTATATGGGGGCCGCCATCTTGTATTAAAATCAGCACCAAAAATTCATCTAAATTAACAACAAAATACACACTTACTTACCTCCCCCTGACAAAAACAGGCTAGCAAAAAAATAACTGTTTTTCTATATATTTTACATCTATATGTATTGCCCGACCCACATATTAAAACTTTGGAAACTTCTCTCACCTTAATATCCAATCAGTAGGCCCCGATATATTCACCTTCCTATTAAATCTTCTGCCCAAACGGGGAAAACCCACATTCTATTTTTGATTTGGTTCTGTGGTCCCTAAAGCTTACCAAGTTTGGAAGAAATCGGTCGATAAATGTAGTACATCACCAAAGAAAATATCAAAAACTGATTCAAAATTCAACAATTAGTCGGCTGTACGCCATGCAGTAAGATACAGCAGGTATATGAGCCACATTGATGTTTTAAAACTATATACGTAAGTGTATCAATACATTTCATTTGTTTGAGATTTCATTTCATACCCATTGTTTCCACTATATTTTGGTCGCAATTACCTTGTATTTGCGATATGAGATAATTAGGCTGTGCTAGACTACTTTTCGTGATGGAGCGATTGAATGCAGTGGTATGCCGCATATATTTATCAGCGATAATTCGAGTTGAACTAGAAAATATTCAGTAATTAGTACAGTTGTTACATAATCCAATAGAAAATTTACGTTCTAAGCCGTACTTGCCCTCGTTTGGTTCTGCGTGACATTATAGTTCAGAATAAATCAAACAACCAATTTTTGTTTCCTGTTTAAATAACCATTATATGATAATCACTAGACAAACAATACTGTTTTGAGTCAATCATCTGGTGAAAGCGATGAATATGTCAGCCATGAAACTTGCCTACCGGATGTTTTGACTGTATCGTGTTACTTTATTCTAATGTCAGATATAATTTAGCACATTTTCAAATTGTCAGGGGAACTGTTTGGCAGTACGAACACATTGACAATATTAACAGTTCACAAGCAACCATGTCGCGGATATTCAGTTTGTCTTTTGTTTGCTACGCTGTCATTCTGTATACAACATGCACAGTAGGTAAGTGGAATTAAGATTTTATTCTACCATCATCACACCATCAGATGGTCTGCTCAAATCTACTTCGTCTGTAAATAATCTTTGTTTTTCAGATTAGTTCTTGATGGATCATTCATGTAATTTCTCCTCTTTCCAAACAACTCTCTTCTTCCTAACATCTCCCTAAATTTTGGAATATTTTTTCTCTCTGGCAACTTAATTCTTCTTGATGTCTCCATTGACAGCGCCTCCTTACGGCCTGTAACTAAGCAGTTCGCACATGTGAGGATGGCTTTGGATTCTGTTTCCAGTTCGAGCCATACCTAAATCCATAAAAATGAGATTCTAGACTCGCAACTTAACTCTCAGCATTTTTGGAATGATTGTTATTGTGTTTGATTGAGTGATAATAGATCTAATGACCAATTAACATCTTTAGCAATACAGGGCCTCTCAAAAAATAGAACAGCATTTTGGGGTGATTGGTTTACCCGTTGTCAGCTTAATGTGACCTTTGACCATTGCAATTTTTCCTTTAATGCTTTTTTTTTTTAAATCTATCTCAGATGCGGCTGTTCAATTTCGGAATTGCAAAATTTACTTCTCGAACGAGGAACTGCCGGAATTAGAAAATGGTGACAGATATTGTTTCGAAAGTAAACAAGTTTTGATCTGTCGAGAGTCCTCTTGCCCACAGCTATCCTGTGATAACCCACAACCACCATCACTGTTTAGTAACTGCGCCTTTTGCCCTGGTAAGTAAATGTCTCTTCTGTTTGGCTAAGCCGTTTGAAATCAACTTGCAAAATCTTTTATGATAAGGGTAATCTTTATAGGAAAATGTTTAATTTTACAAAGAACAACTACCTACAAATGCATAAAACTTTTCTTCCTATTTACAAAAAAAATTATCTGAACATGTAGTTGTTTTCAATATCCCCTGTTTGCTGTAGATGCGAACACTTTCTTTTGTAGAATAATTTTGTGTAACAAGGGATAATGATCAAGTCACATATCCATTAATACCCATTCATTTAGAAATCTGTTTGAAAAGTATTTAGGACTCAAAAGAGTTCTATAACATCCTACGCTTGTTTCACAAATGATATGGCATGTGATAAATTTCGTAGCAGTGTTATTGTTTTTGTTACATACCGCAGTGTGTAACCACTTTCTAAGCCTCCGATTGGTCATTTGTGACCCCCAACAAATCTGATTGGCTAATCTCTGGCCTTTGAATGCGGACTATTTTTACTACTCTCACTTATTCTCTTTTGTCGTCTGTCTTAGCATAATTGGGTAAGAGGGGTATACTCATGAAATGTCGATTAATCTGGGGGTTTGAGTCGTACGAAATATAATTTGATGATGGTAAAATACTAAAATAGACGACGTACAGAAGCGAGTTATTGCATCGATTAAAGCCAACCAAAACTGACACCCCACCTCCCCCTTGATTCTCGATATGCAGTGGACCCCCAGCCCGATAGCCATGGATGAATCATCAAAACAATGATTTTTTTTTTTACAAAATGGTTAAATCACTGTCCCTAATTGTAATGTAGTCACTCTTTCCTAAGCCTAGAGCTTGGCTTTTTCTCTTGCAGTAGTAGTACGGATATTGTACCAACAGGAAAGAAATCAAGGAATAAACACTTTCTTATAATTCCACTTACCTTTATTACGAATATATATCCCAAACACAAAAATGTAAAAGTCATTTTGGAACATTTGCCCCCTGTCAGTAACCTGATGAGATTCCGTGTAAGAACACTGACAAACGTAATTACATATTGCTCAGCACTCCAGCTCGGTTTCCAAAATATTTGTTGAAATGTACGGTGTCTTGAATGAATGAATCTCAGAATGAACATTTAACATCACAATAACCAGTAATAGCATACCTACGAAATCCAGGAAAGGATCGATAATTGAATATGACAATGATTATGCCTAGTCTAATATTCAGCGGTGACGTTCGACTTCGCGACGACGATGTCGTCTTCGAATATATTTGTGCTGAGTTATTCAAACAAGTTACTTATTAATAAATCACACAGAAACAATGATTGCCAAACTAATATTTCGTTTTGTAAAATGATATCATTTACAAATATAGTATGAGGCTTGCATCTAAAATAGATTTTAAACTTTCGTTCATGACGAACTATATTTTGTCGCGTAGTGATTTGGTTCACGGAATTTAGTTGCTACGTTGGGATAATTTGAACTTGACAAGCTTACATTTGTAAGTAAAGAAGTTATGGGACAACAAGTTCCCCGACTCGTGACGATTGTACTAAAGCTCGTGTCTTTCCAAAATTAGAAAATTAACTAACGAGAGTTGGATAAAAATGATAAACAATCTCCACTCGTTGGGGAACTTCTATTTCTAGGAAATGGAATAGAATGTTTGAATTAGATAATGAAACTTGGAAATATATATATTTACAATCCCTTTCGAAGTTACTTAATGTCTCAAATTACAGTTGCTCCAATATAGAATAAACCAACGTATAATACCCATTAATTCATATTTATTCAACATTGGATTAACTGGTAGTCAACACTGCTTCTTCTGTAAAACAGAATTTTCTGGATGTACTCTTGATTCTGTTTACTTTCAATAAAGAAACTATTCATTTGTGGCAGGAGAAACAAGAAAATATATATTATAAAATAAATGATGTTAAATTACTCATTATGATGCAATACATCTATAGAACAATATGTTTACAACAAACTATAATCAGTGCAAGCACTGAAACCTATTATTAGAGATAATTACAATACTCAAAAATATGTTTTATTGGTAAAGATAATGGAAATATTGAAACATTTCATAATAGATGGAGAAAATGGGATAAACTTTTACAGATAACACCCAACTCCTGACAATACTTTCAGTACATTGCGATCACCTGCAATTATAAGAATTGGCACAAATCTCTCTACATATTATGTACAAAAGTGTTTGCTTTTGTGTGATGAGGGTGTGTGTGTGTTGGTGTGTGTATTTGAAAGGGCAAAAGTCTATATATTGCTGTGCCTGTGATGTTTTGGTTTGGTTTATTGTGTTTAACGTCCTATTAACAGCTAAGGTCGTTTATTTTGTTTAACGTCCTATTAACAGCTAAGGTCATTTAAAGACGGCCTCCCGTGCGTACGACATGTATGCCTGTGGTGAGTGCGTATTTGTGTTTTGGGAGGCTGCGGTATGTTTGTGTGAAGTCTCCTTGTGGTAGGCCGGGACTTTTGCTGTGCCTGTGAGTGTGTGATAAAGAAACAATATTGTTACACATATGTCATTGATTAGGAATTGTACTTATGAAGTGAATATCGTTGAGATGCTGATATATCTGTTTGGAAAATAAAAAATATATTGATAAGAAAAATTATCAAGTCACAAAAATCAAACCCAACCAATAGCCTTTGCTCACAAATGTTAAAAGCACTCATTTGTTTGACCAGATTTGATGTACATATAAATGTATTTTGTTTTGACCTCGAAAATGCTCCTATAACATATTGTTAAGACCATAGTAAGAGTAAGTTTTCAAGAAAAACGCATCTTTTACTACAAACTCTGCAGTTGAACAATATTCCCCCTAAAAACGGTGTTTACACGCGGTTTAACAAATTACATGTCACTAGCAAGTCCCATGGTTAGTCATGATACATACTAAACATTTTATTGATTTAACTTCTGTTTAATTGCGACATGGGAGGGACTTGATAAACTTTTAAACATCATTGATATCACTGGATTTACTATATTTAAATGACCCTTCAGTTCAAATTTCGTTTTCCAATTGTGTAGTTAGCCCGGTTCAATTAGACATGAAATTGGTCTTACAGAGTGCTGTATGTTAACGGCATGATGATTAGAATAAAAATAATCAAATCCTAATATGCTCATCGCTAAGCAGGAGCAGCAACTACCATTTTAAAGACTCTGGTATGTCTCGGCCAGGGGACAGAACCCTAAAGCCTTCCTCACATGGGCGAACGCTCAACTAAAGGCCAAAAGTGAGGCATTGTCAAGGGAGACATTAGGAAGAAGAAAGATTGTCAGAAAGAATAGAAAAGATAATATCCCAAATTCAGTCGCCTCTTCCCACCATGCAATGGGGGAAGCAGGTACAATTCTTATGCCCTACCTGCAGGGCACTAATATGTAAGGAACGAAATTATTTGCTATATATTTCTGGAATTAAAGATTTGACATTACATGGTTCAGCGCTATCAATTAAGCTAAATCTCAGTACAGCTGCTATGAAATCCCCGGGAGATCCAATTGCGTCCCATCGGATACTTTTCCTATTATGGTCTATACCAATACACACAGATGACCTGCTGTTTACCCTATGCCTACTGACTAATTGTGAGGGAGCATTGCAGTGACAGGCTAGGTTTTCATTTAAGCTTACCTACCACCACTGATCGAGTGAAATACCTTCGACGAATTTTTCGCACAGCCAGTGCAACGTTCCCGCCTCTTCTGTTGACCATGGAAAGCCTAAGGACGAGGCCCGCTGTATTCAACTGCATGTTCATCGAAGGCAAAAGTGGACCCTGAAAACCGGAAGATTATTTCTTCGACTTCGATGCCATGCGCGTCCATCTGGCACACAGAGGAGAAACTGTTGACGTGAAATAATAATAACACTTCAATCCTCAAAATGAATAAAGCGGCTAACATGTTCGGCTAAGTTATTAAATATTTTTGGGCGAAAAGTCATATCTTGTACTCTTGTGTTACTTTGAACTATTTAGTAGATTTATCGCCTTTTTGCACGTCGCTCAAATGGCCGATGATGTAATGTCGGTCTTTGCCCATAATTAGTGAACGCAACTCCTTCATGGATTAAGACCAATTTGATATGCATTAAGTAAGGACTTTTGGGGTTGAGTTTAACGGTACCTGGCACCAAAAATGTCGCTATGTAGACCTTGTGAACGCATATTTGGATTTAGTTACTAGTATGTTATTTACTTTGTCCTGGGGGTATTTCGTGTATAACATAACAATTTTTGTTTTAATTTTGCAGGTGAGTGTGTCCATGATGGCAATGTGTACTCTGTTGGAGAACGATTTACACACATGGATGGCATAAACTTCTGCTCATGTTCAGCTGGCAACAGGATCGCATGTACTAGAATGGGAAGAACTAGCGAGCACTTTCTGTGTATGTAGCTTTTACAAGTCGATGGATCTTTTGAAAAGACAATGAGAAATTGCTATTTGTACTTGTAAAAACTTTGTTCTACATTTTATTCAAGGATTTATCCCCGCCGACAACTTTAAGGATATTGCCTTCCACGATAATTAGAACACGGAAATGATTATATTTTATAGTCCTTATAAGTAACTAATAGTATTTTCGTCCATTGGAAAACAATGATGTTTTTGGAATGGAGCGGGCATCAAATCATGTGCGTATAACAATATCTATTTTTGAATAATATTTTTCCTGGCGGACAAATAAATAATGCCAACATGGACTCCAATGTGTCGTTTAGATTTTTATTTTTCGGTTTTGAATATCGATGTGAAGTGTTCCCGATGTACAGCATATATTTTTTTAATTTGGCAGGATTGTACTGAGATGGGGTGTCCCAGTATGTAGTTTTCAACAAAGATGCCTAAATATATTTTAATGTAAAGCTGTGCAGTCCTGTCCTGTCTTGCCTTGCCCTGACCTTAGATTTTTTGTTGGAAATGAATTTTGTTGCCATTTACCAATTTTGTTAGTATTCATAGAAACACATTTACAACTGCTCCTACCAATAGCAACAAGGTGTAACAATTGTAGAAGTAGGCCATCCCTCTTAAAGCTTTATTAAAACTGACAGTACATGTGATTGTTCGACATTTATATTTAGTATTATTTACAGAGCTGTCGAACAATCGGTTTGGACGTTGCAAAACCGCCTTAACTTTACTACCGTTCAAAAGCCGATGCAACGTCGGCTATCACGACCGATTTTTGCCCATTTTTAAATCATAGTCACACGACGACAGAATACATGCGTTGATATTTTAAGTATTCTAAATCGCCCAAGATGCATTACTGAAGTTTGTGTGCATTTGATCTTTTTCGAATTGAAATTAAATTAAAAGTGAATCGAAGCTTACCCTCCAACTTACGAATTTTCAAGTGTTACAACTTATTTATTGCTACTTTTCAAGTGTTACACCTTGTTTATTTCTACTTTTCAAGTGTTACAACTTGTTATTTCTATGAATACTAACCAGATGCAGACACATGTGGTAAAACATGTATTCAAGTTAATCGATCATTATAGGGCCTGTAAATAAGGCGTAAGATTTGTACCTGCTGTTCTGGGTTCTGTCCCCTGGCCGCAGAGACATACCAGGGTCTTTATGGAAGTAACTACTACTTGGCGTTCAGCATTTTGAGAGTGTAACGACTGGTTTGCCTGCTATCATTATAATGTGACAGGGTGGAGTTTCTTCGGCCGAATTCTTCAGTTCGGTAACACTATAAATCAGCAGAAGATCCGGACTATCACCAGAAGACTTCGCACGAACATACCGCAGCATCCTTAAACACAAATACGCCTGGGATGCCATCCTTAAATGACCATATCTGTTAGCTTTGGACGTTAACATTAAACCAAACCAAACCAAACCACTTGTCTGATCGTAAGAGGTAACTAAATTTGGTCTACTCTTTCATACGTGGGGCCGCGGTGGCCAAGTGGTTAAGGTATCCGACACTTTAACACTAGTCCTCCACCTCTGGGTTGCGAGTTCGACACTTACGTGGGGCAGTTGCCAGGTACTGACCGTAGGCCGGTGGTTTTTCTCCGGGTACTCCGGGCTTTCCTCCACCTCCAAAACCTGGCACGTCCTTAAATTACCCTGGCTGTTAATAGGACGTTAAACAAAACAAACAAACCTCTTTCATACATGCACATAACCCCCCCCCCCCCCCCCCCCCCCCCCAAAAAAAAAACAAAAAAAACATTCCCTACAGGCATGTTTATCGCACAGTGGGTAGTGCATCCTTGGATTACTTTTTCTGTTGAAAGGGCATTTATCAATCCAATCCAAACGGTTTACTTTTGTGTTTTGATTAACGTCAAAAACTATGGTCATATAGAGACGACCTCCTCTAAGTCCAAGTTGTGTGTGTGTGGCGAATGCTTCGGCAATTGATACGAGGTATGTTCCAAAAATAATGTCATTTGCCATTGTTTTCCTAAACTACAAGTGTTTTTATCCTTTTAAATTCCTCTGGCCTTCAAAATACCCCCACCTGCCTGAATACACCTGTTTAGTCGCTCTATCCAATTTTGAAGCAATATTCATATTCTTCAATGGGAACATCCATTAAGTACTGATAAACAGCAGACCTAAGGGCATTTCTCGACTTGTATCTCTTTCCAGCCAGTTGGAATTTGAGTTTTGGAAACAAAAAATAGTTGCAGAGGCCCAAGTCTGGTGAAAATGGAGGATTCCATTACTGGTCCCTTATTGTCAAATAAAATCACGTACAAAACTTTCTTTACCATGCGTTGGCGTTTGGCAATACTGGGACGTTTTGCATTTGTTGTTGCCCAAATTTGTTTGAACATTTTCGCTTTGGCTCGAAATAGTAAAACCATGTTTCATCACCAGTAACGAAATTGTCGAAAGCCTTTTTGGTATACTTGGGATACATTTTGAGAAGATTTTTTTTGCATTTGAAACCCGGGTCTTCTTTTGTTCTTCTGTAAGCAAATGAGGTATCCACCTTGCATTTATTTTCCTAAGATGATGTTTCTTTAAAATACCAAGTAACTCGCGCTAAAGACAAATTTGACAACCGTGCTAAATCCCTGACAGTGTGTCGGGCATCTTTTTCAGCATATTACTTTTATTTCTATGTTGCTTTTCGTCGTTGTTTATGCAGGACGACCTGGCCGAGCAGCATCTTTGAGTTGTTGCTGGCCGCCTTTAGATTTAACAACCCACCTACAAATAGATCTGCGAGACATTTGACCCTCCCCATAAATATCACACACCTCATTGTGAATATCTATAGGCTTTATGCCGAGTAACGATCGACCTTGTATATAGG
The DNA here is from genome assembly GCF_902652985.1 of Pecten maximus. Taxonomy (NCBI): domain Eukaryota; kingdom Metazoa; phylum Mollusca; class Bivalvia; order Pectinida; family Pectinidae; genus Pecten; species Pecten maximus. The sequence continues at coordinate 11,043,702 of NC_047032.1, forward strand.
CCCTAATTTGAAGCACATCTGAAGCTCTTCTACCAGTCATTTCATGTATAGTGTAATGAATACGCTATAAAGCAATGTGAACTCTATCGGCTCGGGGTGGTTTTGAGTACATTGCGCACGATTTTCACGAAAGAATGCACAGATGACATTATTTTTGGAACACCCCTCGTATAAGAGGTGTCTGTCTGCACGATGCACAATTCCATATCGATACAAAAACCTCGCAGCTGAAATGTTTCCTCGCTGCTCTATTTCTCCTCATCATCAAATGACCCTGGCTGTTGCGAGGATGTTAAACACTTAAAAAACAAAACAAAATGTGTGTTTACTTCAATATCGTGGGACACCCGACCTTCAAGAAAGGAATGTACTTTTCCATTAAGCCTTCAGAATACAAAACGATTGTACATCCATCTGTCCATATGTATCTGTATCATTCATGTGCTGCTGGGAACACTGGTACTAACGAAAAGTGAACCAATTATTACACATTCCATGCTGTTCTATCTGACGACAGAGTTCCTGGCAGACAAATTATGTTCCGGGCAAGATATTCTGGACAAATGTGTTCATTAGCGCGCGAGGTAGACATCAAACCATAAATGTGTTCGATTATCCCACCACTTCTAAAAAAAAATTCTCGAAACCTTGGTGCCATCAATGAACTTTTACTTTAGGGGTAGGACGGTATAACTCGGACACTTTCTGATACATACACACTTGAAAGCTTCAGGGTTAGTTCACGGAGCATGCCACCAGAATGGATCATATTGATTTTCGTTCTGCTGCTATTTTTAGGATTGTTCTTGTAACAAATTTGACTGGTTGAATTGCGGCGTGTCTATTTGATATATATATAAACCAGATTAAGGAATGACTAAGTGACGTTAACTCGGACAGAGGGCGGATAAACTCGGGCAGTACAAAGATTCCATTGGTTTAATTGTTAAGTCACACATACGTTTACACTTTATAATATACAAAGGACTTAAATAACGTATGATAAGTATCTATATCTGTATGTATATTCATAATTTTGATATAATTATTTAGTGCCAAGAACTTAACTAACGTATGACAAGTTTATATATCTCTGTACATATATTCATAATTTTGATAATTATGATTATGGTATATAGTTAGTTCATGCGAAGTACTTAAATAATAAATATATCTGTATTATTTAGTGCCAAGTCTTCAATTAAAAGGCGACACTCTCTTTTTTCTTTTCTTTAACTGTTCCCGTTTTTCCTTTTTTATCAACTGTTCCTCCTTCTTTTTCAGTGCAACGCGTTTTTCGTCCAATAATCCAAGCGTTGTTAGCAAGCGATGACTTGTCTTATGCCTTTTGGGTGTATTGGTTTTTACCTCAAGCTCCTCCGGTTTTGGAGGTACAAGTAGGTTTTCAATTGCATTGTTCCATATATTTTTGATGTCCGACTTGAGTAGCGGTAAATTTGCAACACCTTCATCATCAGCACTCACGATCTCTATCTCATCGTTTGTAATTCTTTCAAAAGTACTTAGGGATCTTCGTGTTGAAATGGATATAAGTGAAGCATGAGCAGAAGCTGAATAAATCGGCTCAGTAGCTTGAAACGGAACAGTTGCCAATAAATGTAGGTGATCAGGAGCTGTAGCTGTACAGACTGTAGATGGTGTTGTGATTAGTGACGAAACATGAGGCACATTTGTAGCAAGGGGGTCGTCTGAACTGTTGTCTTGACTTGTGGATATAAGAGGGGCACAAGAAAACGGCAGAGTAGACTGAAGCGAAAAACGTGCCAATAAATATGTTTGATCAGGAGCTGTAGCTGTACAGGCTGTAGATGGTGTTGTAATAAGGGATGAAACATGACGCACATTATGAGAAGGAAGGATATCACACAATAGCGGAGGTAGGAGTGGCATTAGAAGGTACAGAGGGGGGGGGGGGGGGGGGGGTTGTTTTTTAGTAAAACTTCTGAATGCCGTAACGAGGCAACTGAAACAGCCATAGGATTGAATAGCACGATGCCGCAAGCTCTGAAACCATAAATTATATTCGAGGAGCTAATCCCTGCACTTCATGCTTTCTTGAAAAGAGTTGAGAAGCTCGATTTGTTGAGCAAATGCAGGAGATTTTCCGTGAGGAATTCAGAACATGCGCCATTGTCCAAACAACGACCACCTATCTAGGGTTTGAAGCGCATGTGTTGTGTGGGGTGGTAAGCATAGTATCCCTATATTATCTTGTAAGGCTAGCTCTAAAATGCCTAACGATTCTTGAGAGGAGTGACCGTCCACGATGAGTATCTGTGGACGTTCCTCCCCGCAATTCTTCAGGAACACGTCATTTTCGCAGTAAAAATTCTCAAAAATCTGAAATGTCTACCTGTTAATTAATATTACGTGAACTTTTGGGAAAAAATTCATCGGCCTAACACAATTTATATCAACATATCTTATGGATAGTTACCTAGCAGGCTACACATCTATTTTCTTACTTCATAACATACTGGCCAATCAGTGGCTGCCAGACATTTTATCCCTGGCTCAACATTCTATACACAGGGGGTGTTTCAAAAATCTATTTTTTTAATTGGTTGGTTGTTACCTGTAGAGTAGATCCGGGTATTATCGGACAGTTCCGGCTGCTTCATGTTTCGACCACAGCATTATTTTTCGTCAGGTGTTGACATTTTACATGGTATTATCATAGATACATGTGATACAAAAGCAGAATCCAGAAAGGGGTACCATCGGACAGATTTGGGTATTATCGGACGGGGTTCTGGGGTTGTTTGGTTTGGTTTGGTTTATTTTGTTTAACGTCCTATTAACAGCTAAGGTCATTTAAGGACGGCCTCCCGTGCGTGCGACATGCATGCGTGTAGTGAGTGCGTTTTGGGAGGCTGCCGTATGTTCGTGTTAAGTCTCCTTGTGATAGGCCGATTTGTAGTGCTACCTCACTGAAGCATACTGCCGAAGACACCCAGCAGCACACCCCACCCGGTCACATTATACTGACAACGGGCCAACCAGTCGTCCCACTCCCAATATGCTGAAAGCTAAGCAGGAGCAGCAACTACCATTTTTAAAGACTCTGGTATGTCTCGGCAAGGGGACAGAAAACCCAAATCCTTCCTCACAGGGGCGAACGCTCAACTAAAGGCCAAAAGTGAGGCATTGTCAAGGGAGACATTAGGAAGAAGAAAGATGTTCAGAAAGAATAGAAAAAGATAAGATCCCAAATTCAGTCGCCTCTTACGATCATGCAATGGGGCAGCAGGTACAATTCTTAGTCCCTTCCTGCAGGGCAGTTCTGGGGTTGTATCGGACATGTTTTTGCAGTAGGGGATTATCGGACACTAATTCATGTCATTAACAAAATTTAATCAAACTAACCCAACAAAAAATATATGCATAAGAATAAAGAGTAACGGAGGCGGTTATCGACAGTTTTTGGCAAATCACGGGAGAAATCATTGTTTTTGTTACATTTAATAACATATCAGTACTCGACAAATTGATGTATAGTTATCGACAGAGTAATCAATATGTTGATATTTTTCATCAAAACCTTCATAAAACATACAATTATTCTGAAGTGTGTTCTTATCTATACTTAAAAAATGATATAAAGTAATGCCCCGATTTTGTACACGCATGCGCAAAACAGTCACCATCACAGAGCAGTGAGATCATAGAGCAGACGATCACATTTTTTGACGTGATTAAGTGGCTGACGTATGAATACAATGACGTATACAATAGAAATTCAAACAGGAGAACATAATGTTTCAGAAGAGGAGAACATGTAAGTTGTTTTTTACAAAGTGGATACTACTAGATCGGCAATTGAATTCTACCCGTCGGTGCCCGTCGTGGCGTTGAATTTACAGGTCCTGAACATAACATGTTTGTAAGCTAACAAAATATCTTAGTCATACTTAAGTTCCATTCAATTTTAATTGGTCTGCATCAGAAATTTTGAAATTGTGTTATAATTATTTCATATTGTATGTACAGTACACATTATACAGATTTGTAAGGATACACAAATTTAAATAGCAGATATTGTTAATTTTCACTCATAACTCCTTTTGAATTTTTTCAATTGATACAATCACCATTACTTTTGTAATTTGATCGTATTACATAGATATACACATTATTTCATAACTATGTTTTTTTCACTGATTTTTTCGGTCACCTGAGACGAAGTCTTAAGTGACCTATTCTAATCCCCTTTTGTCCGTCGTCGTGCGTCGTCCGTCGTCCGTATGTAAACAATTTACATTTTCGACTTCTCCAAAACCGCTATATGAATTATATGGTCCCCAACCCCCAGGGGCCTAAGGGGTAGGGCTAAAAATGGTCAAATTTACTGAAATTTCAAAAATCTTCTTCTCTACTCTCAGATATGGTAGAATCAAACACTCTTCATAGATGGAAGGGTCTTATGGTGTTTTACCAAAATTGTGCATTTCATGACCCTGGGTTTGGTTTGGTTTATTTTGTTTAACGTCCTATTAACAGCTAAGGTCATTTAAGGACGGCCTCCCGTGCGTGCGGTATGCATGTTTGTGGTGAGTGCGTATGTGTGTTTTGGGAGGCTGCGGTATGTTCGTGTTAAGTCTCCTTGTGATAGGCCGGAACTTTTGCCGATTTATAGTGCTACCTCACTGAAGCATACTGCCGAAGACATCCAGCAGCACACCACACCTGGTCACATTATACTGACAACGGGCGAACCAGTGTCTCACGTTTGCCCCTTGGGAGGGGGTAAACTTTACTATAGTTTATATAGGGAAATCACATTTTTGACTATTATTTGTTTGATTTCTATTGGAATTCATGCTAAGTTTCTTAACATTATCAGCATGGGATGACAGCTTAATGATATGCACATGTTGGCCCTGACTGACCCCTTGGACTGATGGGTGGGGCCAAAAAGGGTCAATTAGATCAACTGAAATATTTCAAATCTCGGGTGACCGTTAAGGCCCATGGGCCTCTTGTTTGCTTTCTTTCAACTCTTTAACCTCTGCCTGTCTCTTTTCTCGTTGAAGCTTCCTGTGCTTGCTCCTGTCTATCCTTTGCCTCCTGCTCAGCTCTTTTGTTCAAATAGATCCGCAGTCCGCAGTCTTTGGCTTGTAATTTTCTTTTTGTTTGCAGGCTTGCTTGGTGTGTTTGCTGTACTTACTGGAAGTTGGAAAATGTTTTCAATTTCTGTGTCCCAGGATGGCAACACGCTGGAAACTGACACTGGGTCTGCCGCTGGTGTTTCGAAAACACCCAACTGTCCAGTTGTGATAAGTTGTAATAAGGCACTCGCGTCCTTGATATCTCCATTACCATCTTGCCCAGCAGTGGCGACTACAGACCCTTCGAACATGTTACAGATGGGTAGATGACGATTGGGAAAACCCATCACAAGAAGGCGTTAAAGGTGCAGAAAATGGGAATGTAGGTTCATAAGGCGCTAAGGGTGCAGATGTAAGCGCAGAAAGCGCTAAAGGAGATATCGGCTGAGAAGGCACAGACAGGTGATGTATGGTCAGTACCTTGCAACTGCCCCACGTAGGTTTCGTCTTCGCAACCCAGAGGTGGAGGGCTAGTGATAAAGTGTCGGGACACCTTAACCACTCGGCCACCGCGGCCCCTTGGAGCAAAGGCTGATTGAGCGATAATCTCGGCATTGAAAGGGTGAATCCCACAAACCTCAAAACCCTTTGTAATGTTATCTTTATTGACGGTTTTTATGTATGCCTTTTTGCAAAGCCTGGGCCATTCCCACTTGGTCACCATGTTGTTTGGAGAGAGGCTCATAAAATAGGTACATTGCCAGTTGTACTCGCGCTGAAAGGGTCCAAAGACAGTTTTATCCAGCGGATTTAAATACTGTGCTGTGTCTGGTGGAAGGACTATTAGAGTGATGTTGTTCTCTCTGGCAGCTTCTATGAGACCTAGAGTCTCGTGAGAAGTAGGCTGTCAAGGATGATCCTCTGGGGTCTCTCTGGTCCGCAGTGTTTTAGAAAATGGTTCTCGAACCATTGGACTCCCAACACAACGTCCAGCAATGCCTTTTATCTTCCATCCATGCCTTTTTCTGGTCTGCACTGCAGGTAGGGCGTAAGAATTGTACCTGTTGTCCCCATTGCATGATATCGTAAGAGGCGACTAAATTTGGGATCTTATCTTTTCTCTTCTTAACAACTTTCTACTCCCTAATGTTTTCCTTGACAATGCCTCACTTTTGGCCTTTAGTTGAGCGTTCGCCCCTGTGAGGAAGGCTTTGGGTTCTGTCCCCTAGTCGAGACATACCAGAGTCTTTAAAAATGGTAGTTGCTACTGCTAAGCGCTCAGCATATCAGGGAGTGGGACGACTGGTTCGCCCGTTGTCAATATAATGTTACCGGATGGGGTGTGCTGCTGGGTGTCTTCGGCAGTATGCTTCAGTGCGGTAGCACTATAAATCGACAAAAGTTCTGGCCTACCACAAGGAGAACTCACACAAACATACCGCAGCCTCTCAAAACACACATGCACACTCACCACACGCATGCATGTCGCACGCACGGGAGGCCGTCCTTAAATGACCTTAGCTGTTAATAGGACGTTAAACAAAATAAACCAAACCAAACCAAGGGGTCAAAGTCGAAGAGCTCTCGCTCCTCACTCACAGTGAAGACTGGGTTATGCAGAACTTATCTATAAATGTAGCACGAAGAGTGGTATTAACAACATGAGTCCTGAAAGCGTTCATTTTTAGGTCATCTGACCCGAAGGGTCAGGATGACCTATAGTCATCATGCTTCGTCCGTCGTCGTGCGCCGTGCGTAAACTTTTTCACATTTCAAACTTCTTCTCAAGTTCCACCAGTGGGATTGAGCTGAAACTTACCTGAAATGATGCTGGGATGGTACTGACCAAGTGTTGTTATTTTTCGGGTCAGTCTGAAATCCAAGATGGCCGCCACAGCCGCCATTTTGAAAACACATTTTAAACTTCTTCTCAAGTTCCACCAGTGCTGTTGGGCTGAAACTTGCCTGAAATGTTCCTGAGATGATCCTGACCAAGTGTTGTTATTTTTCGGGTCGGTCCGAAATCCAAGATGGCCGCTGTGGCCACTATCTTGAAAAACACATTTTAAACTTCTTCTCAAGTTCAACCAGTGCTTTTGAGCTGAAACTTGCCTGAAATGATCCTGATATGATTCTGACCAAGTGTTGTTATTTTTCGGGTCGGTCCGAAATCCAAGATGGCCGCCAAAGGCGCCATTTTGAAAACACATTTTAAACTTCTTCTCAAGTTCCACCAGTGCTGTTGGGCTGAAACTTGCCTGAAATGTTCCTGAGATGATCCCGACCAAGTGTTGTTATTTTTCGGGTCGGTCCGAAATCCAAGATGGCCGCCGTGGCCACCATCTTGAAAAACACATTTTAAACTTCTTCTCAAGTTTCACCAGTGCTTTTGAGCTGAAACTTGCCTGAAATGATCCTGATATGATTACGACCAAGTGTTGTTATTTTTCGAGTCGGTCCAAAATCCAAAATGGCCGCCATAGCGTCATCTTGAAAAACACATTTTAAACTTCTTCTCAAGTTCCACCAGTGCTGTTGGGCTGAAACTTTCCTGAAATGATCCTGAGATGATCCCCACTAAGTGTTGTTATTTTTCGGGCAGATCCGAAATCCAAGATGGTCGCCGTTGCCGCCATCTTGAAAAACACATTTTAAACTTCTTCTCAAGTTCCATTGGTGCCATTGAGCTGGAAATGGGTGAGGATGTCAAGGAAGGCGAGCCAACATAGTGTTGTTATTTTTTCAGCCTCATAAAAACTTTGACATGGCAGCAATGGCGGCCATTTTGTAACATGATTGCGCAATCATGGTTTTCCTAAACAACAACTTTTTCAAACTTCTTCTCAAATTCCACCGGCGGGATTCAGCTCTAACTTACCAGAAATGATCCTGAGATGGTCCTTACCAAGTGTTGTTATTTATTGGGTCGGTAAGAAATCCAAGATGGCCACCATGGCCAACAGTGCCACTATATACTTGCTACAGAGAATGCATACTACAATAATATAAGGGTTTTAATTTAGAGTCAGATGACCGTTAAGGCCCCTGGGCCTCTTGTTTAGCTGAAGAGTGTGCACTTGCATGAGTGATTAGACCGGAAAGCCCTCAAGCGAATTTTGGGGGGAGATCCTGTCATTTTCCATGATACAGTAATTGTTTTTCTTCTGTAAAGGAACCTTCTGTACAGGAAGAAGAGACTGGAGTCTTAACTACAGTAAAATAATATACGAAATTCCCTAAACTCATCATTACCAATTGCATACTGTGGCGAGTGTTTTAGGAAGCTATGATATATTGGATATCTGTCTGCGCGATGCACATGTCCATATCTAACCTGTTAACACACACATTAACCTCCACATATCAATCAAAATGATTGTAAATCAGGCATATGCTGCTGGGACAACTTGTACGAAATCTAATGAAAAGTGAGTCAATAATAAAATACTCCGGCCCTCTATCCGATGGCGTTAAACAACACAAAAGCCAAGTCGAGACATACCAGATTATGTTGGTATGCATCACTCGTTTCAACTTTTGTGAGTTTGCCGCCTGTTGTCAACATAATCTGGCCGGCAGTAAACTTGTGTGAGTTTCCACCATATAAAGTATGTAGTTTGCAACAGTTCCACGCTATCACAAGGCAACAAACACAATTAAATGAGGAAAAACAATTCCAAACTAAAATTCGAGATCTTCGTATATAACGGTAACAGGCTGAATGACTTAACCACGCTAGTCGTAAGTGTAAGGGAGATAACCAGAGTAGCCTTAAACTATTATTTTCTTATACAACGTTATTGTCATGGTGTGTCTTTCCCTTACACACTTCCATAACAGTTAAGTGTGTACTTCTTCCATGTTCGTCTTTGCTTTTATAATTGACGAATAATAAGTACATATGTACTAGTTTACATTAATGTAACTCACATATGTAGACGACTTAGATTCATATGAGGTTCGTTAGCTCTTACAGCATGTCCATTTACATATATTTGAGAAGACTATCGGACGATAAGATTCATATGAGGTTCGCTAGCTCTTACACAATGTCCATTTAATATTTGAGAGGCTTTCAAACACTGGTTTCGTTCGGGTGCATAAGCTAAGTGTATATTTATGATATAAACTATTTCTTCAATATCACTCGATCACTTTTGGTGTCCAGAGTAACTGAATTGTGAACGCGCCCGTTTTTATATCCCCAAGACTCGATGCAATCGCTACACTAGACAGTGTTGGCTACAGAAACTCATTCACGCCATATCACTCTTCCTTAATATTGCTTCTAAATTTAGATTTTAAAACCTTAACAATCCTTGTTCCCATCACTTTCTCCTCCAACTGATAACCAAGTATAAAATGGCAGTTACTGCTCCTGCTTAGCGCTCAGCATATAAGGAGTGGGACGACTGGTTCGCCCGTTGTCAGTATAATGTGACCGGGTGGAGTGTGCTGCTTGGTGTCTTCGGCAGTATGCTTCAGTGAGGTAGCACTATAAATCGGCAAAAGTTCCGGCCTATCACAAGGAGACTTAACACGAATATACCGCAGCCTCCCAAGGCACATATACGCTCTCGCCACATGCATGCATGTCGCACGCACGTGAGACCGTCCTTAAATGACCTTAGCTGTTAATAGGACATTAAACAAAATAAACCAAACCAATGTACCAATCACTTTTACAATTCAATAATAGCTCGATGGAACTCAAAACCACTATTATGAGCGTCGTCGAAAACAATTGATAGGATTTCGACGACGCGTCTTGATCTAGAAAAAAATATTAACTACTTACCACTGTTTCTGATTCGATATCCGAAGTGCGAGCATTTTTCGACAACTTGAGTGTAGAACATAACCCCTTTCACCGCGTATAAATACTTCTAAATTTAGGCGAACTTTTTACCCGCAAACCACGTGGCATTGTTTGCCTACAAAACGACATGCCAATTTTCATATCAACATTAAATATGCATTTCTTAGAATGTTAAAAAAAATTGAAATGAAAAAAATAATATATTGCGATTTTATGTAAATAAAATCAATAAAATGCGGGAACTGTTTTCTTTTATTGTCCCGGAAAAAATTGATGGGTTTAAATTAGATGTCTGTCAAAGCTTTTGCAAAATTGCTGCGTTGCGCATGATAAACTTAAAACATCTTTGAATGTGATTTTTTTATCGCTGTTATTATTAAAAAGAAAATATCAACATTTACCTCGTGCTTTATTTTATTTTTGATCTCATAAACAAAACAAACACAAAATCACCCTTAAATGAACTAAAGCTACACCATGATATTAAGCGCTCAGCAATTTTGTAGTGAGTCGACTGTTGTCGGTATAATGTGACTGGGTGGGGTGTCCTGCCGGATGTTTTCGGCAGTATGCTTTGTTCCTGAACATACGGGAATGGTAATTGCAATGAGAAAGCAGATCGCTCCACAAGAGTGGCATTATCTCTTCTTTCATATGATTTTAACTTAATTTTACTGATTTTAAACCATTTGTAACTATTTTTAATATCACAAGGAGACGAACATGATTAGTCTTCAGGGGCCGCGGTGGCCGAGTGGTAAAGGTGTCCCGACACTTTATCACTAGCCCTCCACCTCTGGGTTGCAGGTTCGAAACCTACGTGGAGCAGTTGCCAGGTACTGACCGTAGGCCGGTGGTTTTTCTACGGGTACTCCGGCTTTCCTCCACCTCCAAAACCTGGCATATCCTTAAATGACCCTGGCTGTTAATAGGACGTTAAACAAAAACAAACCAAAGATTAGTCTTCACCCACGCATCTCGGACACGGGGGAAGCCGTCCTGAAATGCCCAATAGCTATTGATATCGCGTTAAACATTGCGAAATGAAAACAAACCAATACATTTTCACTATCGGAATGGTATGCCTGGTGTGAACACACAGCATGCATGCAGACACACAAATATAAACTCTAGTCCCTGTGAGTGAACTAGAGTGACATATCTCCCGTCCATCGTGGGAAGCGTTCGACCACGTGTGACGTGGACCGACCCTATTGTGAAAACGTCAGCGTGGCAGCTCCCAGGCACGAGGCCAAGACCCTTGTCACGGGTCAACTTACGGTTCACCAAAAGTAGGCTTCTCGGCCACGTCGATTTACTAGGATGTTTTTATAACAGATATTTTAATGAGTCTTATTTTCAGGGAGTAGTCTGAATTTCTATTTTCAGGCAGTAGTCTGAAAGAATGTCAATTGTATCGTTATTGCAGCTGATTCGAGTTGAAGCTTTTGGGGTTTTAATCATCATGGGAGAGTAATCAAGAAAGTATTGCCCTGCTGGTAAGGCATTACAATTGTACCTGCTGCCCCATTTGCATGATCGTAAGAGGCGACTAAATTTGGGATCTTATCATTTCTCTTCTTTCTTAACAACTTTCTTCTTTCTTATGCCTCATTTTTGGCATTAAGTTGAGCGTTTGCCCCTGTGATGAAGGCTTTGGGTTGTGTCCCCAGGCCAGACTTTGATTTGGTTTGGTTTATTTTGTTTAACGTCCTATTAACAGCTAAGGTCATTTAAGGACGGCCTATCGTGGTTGCGACACGCATGCGTGTGGTGAGTGCGTATGTGTGTTTTGGGAGGCTGCGGTATGTTCGTGTTAAGTCTCCTTGTGATAGGTCGGAACTTTTGCCGATTTATAGTGCTACCTCACTGAAGCATACTGCCGAAGACATCCAGCAGCACACTACACCCGGTCACATTATACTGACAACGGGCGAACCATACAGTCTAGGGCGTAAGAATTGTACCTGCCCCCATTGCAAGATCGTAAGAGACGACTTGATTTGGGATCTTATCTTTTCTCTTCTTTCTGAACAACTCTCTTCTTCCTAATGTCTCCCTTGCAATGCCTTACTTGTTTTCTTCAGTTGAGCGTTCGCCCCTGTAAGGAAGACTTTGGATTGTCTCCCCTAGCCGAGACATACCAGAGTCTTTAAAAATGGTAGTTGCTACTCCTGCTTAGCGCTCAGCATATAAGGAGTGGGACGACTGGTTCGCCGTTGTCAGTATAATGCGACCGGGTGGGGTGTCCTGCTGGATGTCTTCGGTAGTATGCTTCAGTGAAGTAGCACTATAAATCGGCAAAAGTTCTGGCCTATTACAAGTAGACATAACATAAACATACAGCAGGCTCTCAAAACACATTCCCATCAAACCAAAACCGAATGAAGAAATTATATACGTCTGTCGCTTTTGATTATTAATTAAGTGTAATAATGAGCCGGTCTTATTTTGCCTGGCTGGTTTGTTTTAGTTTTATTTGTTTAACATACCGCAGCCTCCCAAAACCCATATACGCACTAACCACACGCATTCATATCGCACGCACGGGAGGCCGTCCTTAAATGACCTTAGCTGTTAATAGGACGTTAAACAAATAAAATCAAACCAAACCAGGTTTAGTTTTATTTGTTTAACGTCCTATCAGCAGCTTGTCACGTTATCGTGTTGTCGCCTTACTGTTACCCATGAGTTAATCATATGTAATAGTTGCCATCTCTAACTGCAGTATGCACTTTTTGTCAAATGACATTAAATGGTAACTGAGAGAGGCTTATACAAAAACCAGGCAGTCATTCAATGTTATTTAGCATATGTTTATATAATAAGGACTTTCTCGACAAAACAATACCGGCAATGAAGCAAATTAATCCATAAAACTTTTATTTCACTATTATTACACTAAAATACTCTCTTGTTTTGATGAAAACTTTTGCATTGTTTTCAATGTATTCAAAAAATCATTTAGGTTATCAGCACCCAATATATCAATAAAAATTTCAGAATGTCTTACTTCATTCAAATATTCCTCGCAGGAATTTCTCAAGACCAGGTCATGAATGTCACCGTTACTATTTTTAGAATTTCTACGAAATTAGTTTATATGCAGCTTTCTGTGAAATGTATTGAACGGATTTTCATTAAATCTTTTAGAAATCAAGAAGAGTTTTTTTTTGTTTTTTTGTTTTGTATGAGTTCTCTAGACTAGTTGAATGTCAAGGTCATGAAAGTCACCGTTGCTATTTTTAGAACTTTCTTTATAAAATAATGAATTTTCATCTAATTGTTTCTTGTGTGAAATTAACAAGACTTAATGCTGTATTGTTTTGCATAATGTTCTTGAAATGGGGTTGAATGTCAATGTCGTAGAGGTCACTTTTACTATTTATGGAACTATCATATAAAATTAGCTTTCCGTCAGATTTTTTTGGAAGAATGTGAAAGGATATCAATCCATTTCATGTTAAAAAGTTAGTGATAAACAAGACCAGTTATCATATGGAAAATAGAATTATTTACCGAAATAATCATTATCAGTAAAAAGATGAAAACAATTATTACCGAATTAGATACTCTTTCAGCATATTAGGAGCTGAACGATTGGTTCGCGCGTTGTCAGTATGTGACTGGGTGGGGTGTCCTGCTGGGTGTCTTCGGCCGTATGCTTCAGTGAGGTAGCACTATAAATCGGCAAAAGATCCGGCCTATCACAAGGAGACTTAACACGAACATACCGCAGCCTCCCAAAACACACATACGCACTCACCACACTCATACATGTCGCACGCACGGGAGGCCGTCCTTAAATGACCTTAGATGTTAATAGGACGTTAAACAAAATAAACCAAACTTTCAGCATATTAGGAGCTGAACGATTGGTTCGCGCGTTGTCAGTATGAAAACAAACATACCACAGCCTCCCAAAACACACATACGCAATCGCCACACATATTACACGCACGGGAAGCCGTCCTTAAATGAACTTAGCTGTTGATAGGACATTACACAAATTTAAAAAAAAATCAAATTGATGTTTCGCTTAAAAAGATAAATATAGTGTCAATATAATCAATTCTATCACCTTGTTGAAAAAAATCTATAAAATGGACTTACTCTGCATTCCTTCCCTTTCTTCAGGAAAATTTAGAGTAAAGTTTTTTCTTACCAAGACAAAATTTCAAATAAATCCCTGACAACATACGTTTTCAGGACAAGAGGCCTCCCGTGCGTGCGATACGCATGCGTGTGGTGAGTAAGTATTGTTTTTGGGAGGCTGCGGTATATAAGTGGTGGAGATCCAAGGGTTATACAATGTACAATATGCATTTTTTATTTACATAGGCATATTTGCAATTTGTAATTACACACCCACTATCAAATCTCGTGTAGGTACATGTATAAGAGATATATAAAAACATCAGGTTCATCGAGCAGACAAATGAGCATAGTTTCCACCTTTCCTCTATAATTTCCCTGGAGGGAACTTATCATTCTCTAATCATAGAATAATACATAGACTGAAAGGTGCCAAATACAATACCATTTCAATAAAAGCAAGATATGCATTTAGTTTTACAAATCGTAAAGACGTTCTTACAATGTCTTTTGCACTTGATTACTTAACACGGTTTTTATTGTCGAAGTAACATACAACAAAAATCAACTGCCATATGAAAAACGTAATGCGTGCGAATTAAAAGGGTTGAGAAATATCTGATTTCAAAAATGACTAACTAAGAAGAGCAATCAGATCCAAATATTGAATTTTCGTCTGTTTTAAAGAATTCTAAATTGCATAAGCAAAATCTGTAACAAACTGACTGAAAAATATCAACGAGTGATGTCATACTTCTAAGATTAAGCCAGAAACACGATATTGTATCGCGACAACCCTATTTGGTTGGGTTTGGTTTCATTTCTTTAAAGTCCTATCAACAGCGAAGGTCATTTAAGGGCGGTCTGCATGTGTGTGGTGAGTGCGTATGTGTGTTTTTGGAGGCTGTGGTATGTTCATGTAAAGTCTCCTTGTGATAGTCATAAACTTTTGCCGATTTATAGCGCTACCTCACTGAAGCATCCTGCCGAAGACACCAGCAAGTCACCCCCCACCCGGTCACATACTGACAAAAAGCGAACCAGTCGGCCCACTCCTAATATGCTGAGCGCTAAGCAGGAGAAGCAACTACCAGTTCTGAAGACTCTGGTATGTATCGGCCAGGGGACAGAACCCAGAGCCTTCCTCACAGGGGCGAACGCTCAACATAATTCCAAAAGTGAGGCATTGTCAATTGAGACATTAGGAAAAAGAAAATAAGTTGTTCAGAAAGAAATGCCAAATTCTGAAAAATATGGCACATGTTTTAGATATGTAAACATTGCCAGTTAACCCTACATGTACATATTACCTCCAATAAAGTATATATATTTGCAATCTATACAACATTTGCAATCTTAATACAGCTTTGAAGGATACGTAAACTTATTTTTTAGGTCACCTGAGACAAAGTCTCAAGTGACCTATTCTAATCCCCTTTTGTCCGTCGTCGTGCGTCGTCCGTCGTGCGTCGTGCGTCCGTAAACAATTTACATTTTCGACTTCTTCTCCAAAACCCCTAAACCAAATTCAATGAAATTTGGCAGGAAGCTTCTATGGCTAAAGGTCAACCAAAATTGTATATTATATGGTCCCCACCCCCCAGGGGCCTGAGGGACGGGGCTAAAAAGGGTCAAATTGACTAAAACTTCAAAAATCTTCTTCTCTACTCTCAGATATGGTGGAATCAAACACTCTTCATAGTTGGAAGGGTCTTAATGTGCTTTACCAAAATTGTAAATTTCATGACCCAGGGGTCTCACGTTTGCCACTGGGGAGGGGGTAAACTTTACTATAGTTTATATAGGGAAATCACATTTTTGACTTTTATTTGTTTTATTTCTATTGGAATTCATTCTAATTTGGTTAACATTATAGGCATGGGATGACAGTTTGATGGCATACACATGTTGGCACTGACTGTCCCCCAGGGGCTGATGGGCGGGGCTAAAAAGGGCCAAATTGACTGAAATTTCAAAAATCTTCTTCTCAAGACCGAAATAAGTTGGAATCAAATACTCTTTAAAGTTAGAATGGTCTTAAGATGCTTTACTAAAATTATGAATTTCATGACCCCGGGGTCTCAAGTTTGCCCCTGGGGAGGGGGTAAGCTTTACTATAGTTTATATAGGGAAATCACATTTTTGACTTTTATTTGTTTTATTTCTATTGGAATTCATTCTAATTTGGTAAACATTGTCAGCATGGGATGACAGTTTGATGGCATGCACATGTTGGCCCTGACTGTCCCCCAGGGGCTGATGGGCGGGGCTAGAAAGGGCCAAATTGACTGAAATTTCAAAAATCTTCTTCTCAAGACCGAAATAAGTTGGAATCAAATACTCTTTAAAGTTAGAATGGTCTTAAGATGCTTTACTAAAATTATGAATTTCATGACCCCGGGGTCTCAAGTTTGCCCCTGGGGAGGGGGTAAGCTTTACTATAGTTTATATAGGGAAATCACATTTTTGACTTTTATTTGTTTTATTTCTATTGGAATTCATTCTAATTTGGTAAACATTGTCAGCATGGGATGACAGTTTGATGGCATGCACATGTTTATCCTGACTGACCCCCAGGGGCTGATAGGCTGGGCTAAAAAGGGCCAAATTGACTGAAATTTCAAAAATCTTCTTCTCAAGACCGAAATAAGTTGGAATCAAATACTCTTTATAGTTGGAAGGGTCTTAAGATGCTTTACTAACATTGTTAATTTCATGACCCCGAGGTCTCAAGTTTGCCCCTGGGGAGGGGGTAAACTTTACTATAGTTTATATCGGGACATTACATTTTTGACTTTTATTTGTTTTATTTCTATTGGAATTCATTCTAATTTGGTTAACATTATCAGCTTGGGATGGCAGTTTGAGGGTATGCACATGTTGGCCCTGATTGACCCGGAGGGGCTGATGGGCGGGGCTAAAAATGGTCAAATTGGCTGAAATTTCAAAAATCTTCTTCTCAAGACCGAAATGAGGTAGAATCAAATACTCTTCCTAGTTGAAAGGGTCTTAAGGTGCTCTTCTAAAATTTATTAATTTAATGACCCGGGGGTCATACATTTTGCCCCTGGGGAGGGGTTTAATTTTACTATAGTTTATATTGGGAAATTACATTTTTGACTGATTTGTTTGATTTCTATTGGAATTCATTCTAACTTGGTTAAAATTTTCAGCATGGGTTGAAAGTTTGATAATATGCATATGTTGGCCCTGACTGACCCCTGAGGGCTGATGGGTTGGGCCAAAAAGGGTAAATTAAATTAACTGAAATATTTCGAATCTCAGGTGACCGTTAAGGCCCATGGGCCTCTTGTTCTATGTTTTTAGAGCTGTGAGTACCATGGTAACAACTTAAAAATAGCTCAAAAATTGCAAAATATTATATTTGACCCAAAATGACAAAATTCTCTTCACAATTTTTTTTTCTGAAACCTATTTGACATTAAATATCTCTATCCGAAATCTGGTTTTGACATATGTTGTACATTAAGTTTTTTCCCGCTATTTTACCTTTATTATGAGCCTCCATTTTTCACTGTAGGCAAAACTAAATTTCCTGTGTAAACACACTTTCGGAAAATCCGGAAATTTGAGATCCGGAACCAATTTGTTTAGTTTAGTTTTAACAAATGTGAAGCCTTTGTGTTGGGTTTGGTTTGGTTTTATTTGTTTAACGTCCTATTAACAGCTAAGGTCAGTTAAGGACGGCCTCTCGTGTTTGCGATATGTATGCGTGTGTTGAGTGCGTGTGTGTGTTTTGGGAGGCTGCGGTATGTACCAATTATCGTGTACTTTTTTTCTTTTTTTTTTTATGCATATCATAATACAGGAGTTATTTGCTAAAAAAATCGCCCATGGTAAGGCTGTCCTACTGTGGTGTGCTACCAAAAGATAAGATCCCAAATTTAGTCGCCTCATACGATCTAACAATTGGGGAAGCAGGTACAATTTTTAACGCCCTACCTGCAGGACGAGACAAACCGAGATTCCGTATGAGCTAATTAGCGTGTTCAAAATATCGTGTTGTCGCCTTGTCGCGCTTTTAAATCGCAACAAGACGACAAGTTACCTTAAAATATTAGTTTAGGTATGATTTGCTTAGTCTTGATTCAATTATCGCGTGTGGCATACTTTTACACCTGAAATGGAAATGTGAGGACGGGTTAACAATATTTCGTTCAAAATGAAGAGTCTGGTATTTTCCTCGTTAATATTTATAAAATGACCATTTTAAGAGACCAGATTCGGTCTGTAGTAAACACAATCGATCCTGCTGCCCATCGTTCACCTGGCGCAAAGCTTCATGAACTCACGCAACTGACATGCATTATTAATCACAGAACTTTCGTTTACCATACACGTGAACACAGAATGCGTTTTCCAAACAAAAAGATAACAAATGCTTGAATGCGAGATACACAGACAAAAATGGATGTTTTAGGTCATAGATTTTCACATAGAAAACCCAATGAAAGTCGGATCGTTCTTTAACCGACAGGCCCTGGGGATGCCGCATTCACTTATTTTGAGCATGATGAATCGAACTCGCCACCATCTGCATATACTTTTGTTGTTAAAGGCAATGTTATATAAGTGACTTCCGGTACAGTGCGCCAACACAATAATACGGTCTTGGATATCAATGTGAAGCTAATAACACCGAGGAACGTTATCGTTTTGTAATATTATTATGAATATTATTTTTAATAATGCAACAACAAGAGGTGTGGTTTACTTGAAATTTGTTTATTCAGTTCATATAACGCATTGATCTAGACAAAAGGTTTAGCTCAATACACTTGAGTAAATATATTCCAACGAGATTGAGAAATGGAAAAATTGATTGCGGAGTAGTAATAAGCCATGGCGGCATAGTAAAGAGTTTAATTTAGCAAACAGAGATTGTTAATGGCCACACTGAACTCTTCGTTATTATCCAATTATTGTGGCCATACCGAAAAAAAAGATAATTCTAACGGAATTATTAAGCATTGTCCTATAATTTTCACAGGTTGCAGACAAATTGAATAACCAGCGTTTTTAGGTCACATCATTTTCGCGCTATCACCAGGAGACAAACACGAACACACGCCTGCAACTCGGACACAGGGGACGCCGTCCTTAAATGGCCATGGTTGTTGATAGGACGTTAAACAATATCAAACGAGCTCAAACTATTTATTCTGCGATTTTTTCCCTGTACTAGAAAGTTCAAAAGGGACCCGTCTTGACCTACTGCCGTAAAGTACACGATAAAAACTGTCTTCAACTTGCACTGGTGTAAACACTGCTAAAAACAAAAGATAAAACAAAGTCTAAAATAAATCGGTAGTGTGTCTAGTGTTGCCAGTATTATAGGTTCAGAGTAACACATACCCCATACCTTGACAGGTAAGAGATTAAACGCTATTTCTAGAGATTTTTCATTCAATCAATACTTTATGTAGATAATCTTGTATATATACATACAGAATACGTGTGGAGCCGTTATAGACTGGCAGTGGGACTAATCCGTGACCCGCAGTGTTCAATACTTACTATGGTACTGACGTCATTCCGTATGCACACCGGTATAGATATACCACCCTTCATTGGCTTTAATCAAGTGGGTATGAAGTTTATATAAAGATATTCTGTTTGGATTAATAATTTAATACGAATTATGGGCCAGGAACCAAAGTTACGGTGTTTACATTTGAAGTTATAGTGTATTTTAATATCATTTATCATATCCATACGACTTTGTCACTCTCACGACTTTGTTTTTCTAAACTACAACACTTGTGAGGTAATTCATTCAAAACGGTTGGCTACCAACATTACATGTACATAAATGGTATATTTCATTTGCGTGTGTATCTTGAAATCTCGTGTATGTTTTGTTATAAGTATCTCATATGTGCTCTAAGTACCAAAAATTCGTAGACAACAGCGAAAACTGTTGCACATCTTCCATTCGGAAATTATTCGTTTTTTCTGTTTTAGTAAATGTTGACGTAAATTCAAACAAGGCGTTTCACAAATGGTTTCCGATAGATTTTGGTTGGTTGATTTCATTTCAACACATTTTTAATTTTTCCGAATGTTCGATTCTCTTTATCTGTTATTGTCACATAGCAGTTGAAAATTGTTTATTACATTTAAAACGTTGGGACATACTAATTCTTATTTCTTATAAGTGATTGATAATCACCATTAGCTGGTTTGGTTTAGTTAATTAAACGTCCTGCTCACAGCCAGGGTCATTTAAGGACGTGTCAGGTTTTGGAGGTGGAGGAAAGCCGGAGCACCCGGAGAAAAACCACCGACCTACGGCCAGTACCTGGCAACTGCCCCACGTAGGTTTCGAACTCGCAACCCAGAGGTGGAGGGCTAGTGATAAAGTGTCGGGACACCTTAACCAATCGGCCAGCGCGGCCCCTTCCGATAGACGGTGACATTAACCACCTGATCAACACGGTAACCTTAGAAATATGGCCCGATTCCTGCAAAATGGGTTTTGGTAAAACATTATTAATGTGTTATGAATATACTGAAGCCATCAGTTACCTGAAAAAATGCTTAAACGTAAGAATTCAATTGCATCGATTGAAAATTCAATATACACCACACTTCTATTCAAATTACTACATGGTGCGCGAGCGCATGTTGAATCCAGTAGACTTTTATTGTTCTTGTGTTAGGAAGCATCAGATGTCGAGGGCCGTTTGGAAGGTAAAAGATAAATAAATAAAATAAACATGTCGAGGATGAACAAATATTCATGTTTCACCAGAGCAAGCGCAATAGCAATACATTGTTTATTACACCAAATAAAATAACACAGAATTTCAATGAAGGCTTTTCTCATTTCTAGATAGGAACAACTGGTTCGACCGTAAAATGTGGCCGGGTGGGCTATCCTACTGGGTGTCTTCGGCAGTATGCTTCAGTGAGGTTAAGCTATAAAGTTGACGCCATTTTCGCGCTATCACAAGGAGGACAAAGACATTATAATGGAGGAAGTAGATCAATTTTGGTCTATCCAGTGTTCTCTAAATAGATATGGAAGAAAATCCACCATTCTTCGAGTCCACTGTAGTCGCCTCTTACAATGAGCACGCATTGGGATGCAATGGGTCTTATTCTTGGGCACACCAATTCCCCTGAACAGACAACTACTTTCCATCCTACAAAGAGGCGAAGGTGGGGGGCTCCACAATTAGTGGTCTCTTAGGACATGCAGTGAGATACATCAGACAACCTCTTTTCCCGCTCCTAAACGTGATCCTTTACGGGATCTAACGTCCTCGTAACTAAGGTAATATACTGTATGTTAATGAGACGCCAGCATACGAAAATCAGACCATAGATATGGAGCAGATAAGAAGGTAAGGAACGAGCGAGAAACCACACTGAAAATCCGTACATGGACACCCCTTAACGATTCAAACCAAAGCGTACGTCTAAGACCATCTTTAAAGCTGATCGTTAAGCAAACAGCAGCATGTACCAATTTTATAGATTTTGGATTGGCTCGGCCAGGGAACAACGCAAAGCCTTCCTCACAGGTGTTAAGGTTCAACTAATCAAAATCCAAATAAAAGTGAGGTAGATTGAGGGGGTAATTGGAAACTGTCTGTTCAGTAGGAACAAGAATGATATTTCAAATGTAGCTACATATCTCATTAGTGGCAGCAAGTTCAGATCTTAGCCCTACCTGTTACAATGGGGTCGCGAGAGTGGTATGTTCTCTCCATTAATTAGACATCTTTCTATTTAAATAATGTCATGATCTTGCCAGGTAAATAAATCGCTTTATTTAAATATATCGTGAATAAAAATATAAATTATGTTCGTGAACTATAGATGATATCCTAAGAGAGTAATGAAGTCTGTCACGGTAATAAATGAGTTTATGTATAGAAGCTATAGCTAGCTAGAACTTTTCCCCTGAAAAACTCCCCGTGTACATATCCCATGGTGTGGTATTGCCTGCCCACCCGAGTACGAATAACAATTACACCGTATACTGTACCTAGGGTGTGTGTGTGTGTGTCAATCCAAGCCGTAAATACACCTGCCTTAACACAAAGATCTCATTTACAGGCAGCGAGGGCTACCGTTGTATGTGCTGGGAGAAATCTCGATTACACCCGATACCAGTACGTATCGTTTTCTTATATAGAGGATAATATATACCTACCTTATCCATTTAACCTCGGTGGTAACACAAGACAGGTGGGGATTTAATATCCGGTCGACAGGTAAGATATTTTACACCTGTTTAAAGTTTTATTATACCTTGTCAGTTTCATTGATATGCAATACAGTGTGGAGGCCGAGTAGATTTAAAGTATGTCTGCTATAATTAATACTGTCATTGTTACATATGTAACAAGAGCTGGTCTTCGGTAACTAGGTAGCCGAGCGTTGGGTAACAGCATCCGTCTAGAGTTGCTAGACCGGGACTCGAACCCAGGATTTCCGCACTCTTAGACGGACGCTCTAATTTGAGCTAGCTGACCACCGGTGTTCAATCAAGTCCAGTTCCTTTGTACCTTTTCTTTTCCATATACATGTACACACGTACAGTAATGGATCATTCTGACTGTAGGTAGGGCCAAACACGACAACCTGACATTGATAATGATCGACATGGTACAATTGGAATATATTCATGTAGTCAACGTGAGAAAAGTGCAGTGATCAATCTTGGGTCTAACCAAAGCATATGTCGTTCCGCTCGGCCAAGTGAATTGAAAACCGTAGAATTTTTCAATATGTATATATCAACATTCTAAAATATACTTTTGAAATATATATGATGATGTATAGCATGATATCATTTCAAACAAAATTGTGATGGCTTCGCCTTTGAATAGCTTGAAAGCGTTGAATAACATTTATTCAGCAGCATTCGTGGTATACAATGTTAAGGCACTTAACGGTACAAATGAAACTACATAATGTATAAGATGAATAGTGTCGAAGAGATGGGCCCGCGAGTATATGTAATTGGTGTGATACAAGGGTAATGTATTTCTGTATATCGATACTGATGGCTATACATGTACAGATGTTCTTATTCACACTGAATTGCGGATGTGTTTTCATGGTCCTGATTCGGGGTATGAAAGAATACTAAAAGCTAAATGTGCTGCATTAATTGCAACATTTGAGATATTTCTATAAGATTCATTTTCCCCACCAATGCTTCACTTGGCAAACCTTGCTTTCTGGTTAAAGCAAAGACTGTTAGGTGTCCGCCCAAGGAAGAAGGGTTGTTACGGTTCTGTCGTCTACGTCAACGTCAACCCAAAGGAAGAAATTACCAAACCCCTAGACATCTCGGTCAGGGAACTAATCTCTGACGGGCCCAGAAAAATTATCAATCTGATAGTTGCTGCTTTTTATTTGACGTTCAAAATTAAAATGGCATTAGTTTATGTGTAGATGATAATCTCAGTTTAATGTGATCTGGGGGGGGGGGGGGGGGGGGGGGGGGGTCATAATATTCTCAGTATGAAGTGACCTAGAGGGGTGTCGTATAATATGACCCGGAGGGGTGTCATAATATTCTCAGTATAATGCGCCCCGAAGGGGTGTCATAACATTCTCAGTCTAATATGATCCGTAGGGGTGTCATAATATTCTCAGTATGAAGGGATCTAGATGGATGTCACGTCACTGTGTCCATGTGTGGCAGTTCAGTATGATGGTACTATAAAAACGACCTTGGTCTAAACCATCAATGGTCATCGTCTTCATATCCCATTGGCTGTTGAGTGGTCCCTGGACAAAGCATCATCTACGGTTATACCAGAGGACTGTGGTCAATGTTGAGATTGTGATGAAGCAGATTTGATATTTACAACACTACGATTCTAATCAGTTTTGTGAGACAATTTTTAACTTTACGTCTATGAAATACTTATTCGATACAATTTCTGTGTCACCCACGTCTTATTATTAAGGATTTTGGTGAAGATTTAATTGATAACATTGTGATATATATATATATGTAAGTCTAAATAGACAGCTGATGGAAAAATATGTTGAATATCAAATTGACAGTACATATATTATGGTCAGACTAAATTGACAGAAGTGTGTTAAATATGAAATTGACATAACATAATTATATTGTATAATCAAACTAAATTGACAAAAATATGGTAAATATCAAATTGACAGTACATATATTGTGGTCAGACTAAATTAACAGAAGTGTATTAAATATGAAATTGACAGAACATAATTATATTGTATAATCAAACTAAATTGACAAAAATATGGTAAATATCAAATTGACAGTACATATATTGTGGTCAGACTAAATTAACAGAAGTGTATTAAATATGAAATTGACAGAACATAATTATATTGTATAATCAAACTAAATTGACAAAAAATTGGTAAATATCAAATTGACAGTACATATATTGTACATTGTATAATCAAACTAAATTGACAAATATGTGATTAACACTCCGACCATTTAAGTTGTGCTATTATTCCGTTATGTTTCCATCGATCAATTAAAAAACATAACCTGTCATTGATAGCATTGTGATATATAAAGGTAAGTCTAAATTGACAGAACTAATAGAAAGAAATATGTTAAATATTGAATCGATACTACATACATGTATATTGTGGTCAGACTAAATTGACAACTGACATATTAAAGGACGAATATCAAATTGATAGTTTATGTATTGTATTCAGACTAAAATGACAGAGTTGACAGAAATGTGGTTAATATCATATAATTGTACATATCTTGTAGTCAGACTATTTTGACCGGATTATGTTTTTGAATTGACCGATGGCAAAATGGCGGGATTATAGTACAGCTTAAATGGTCGGAGTGTTATACGGTTACAGAGGAGATGTCGGATAAAAAATAACGAGACGTATTAACCAAAACCGAATTGGTCGTGGAACAATATGTTTATTGACAGGGTGACAGCTTTTGGTTCTTGTGAATCTTCTGCGTTAATATTACACAGAGCTTGTCAGAATTCCATTGTCATAAAGTGTCGTTACTGTAGAGGATATCTCGCGGGTAGAAAGAATGACATCCACAAATATTTGTCTAGCTCTTGTTCAAACATAACTTGCCCGTCTATTTCTGCCATGTATTCGGAAGAAGCTTTATATCTAGGCGTCAATCGGGTAGATACATCTATATTATAATAGATAGCAGTCTTGGTTAGCTTGTTTTAACGCAGTGTTAATTACCATGGTAACGAGGCTTAATTACCATGGTAACGAGGCTCCACTGACAATGGCGGCTCATAACTTCAATTAAAAGAACTCGGTTTAATCACTTTTTAATATTCTCAGTATGAAGTGACCTAGAGGGGTGTCGTATAATATGACCCGGAGGGGTGTCATAATATTCTCAGTATAATGTGGCAGTTCAGTATGATGGTACTATAAAAACGACCTTGGTCTAACCCATCAATGGTCATCGTCTTCATATCCCATTGGCTGTTGAGTGGTCCCTGGACAAAGCATCATCTACGGTTATACCAGAGGACTGTGGTCAATGTTGAGATTGTGATGAAACAGATTTGATATTTACAACACTCCGATTCTAATCAGTTTTGTGAGACAATTTTTAACTTTACGTCTATGAAATACTTATTCGATACAATTTATGTGTCACCCACGTGTTATTATTTAGGATTATGGTGAAGATTTAATTGATAACATTGTGATATATATATATATGTAAGTCTAAATAGACAGCTGATGGAAAAATATGTTGAATATCAAATTGACAGTACATATATTGTGATCAGACTAAATTAACAGAAGTGTGTTAAATATGAAATTGACATAACATAATTATATTGTATAATCAAACTAAATTGACAAAAATATGGTAAATATCAAATTGACAGTACATATATTGTGGTCAGACTAAATTAACAGAAGTGTATTAAATATGAAATTGACAGAACATAATTATATTGTATAATCAAACTAAATTGACAAAATATTGGTAAATATCAAATTGACAGTACATATATTGTGGTCAGACTAAATTAACAGAAGTGTGTTAAATATGAAATTGACATAACATAATTATATTGTATAATCAAACTAAATTGACAAAAAATTGGTAAATATCAAATTGACAGTACATATATTGTACAATGTATTATCAAACTAAATTCACAAATATGTGGTTAACGCAGTTAACCCCGGCCATTAAAGTTGTGCTATTATTCCGCCATGTTGCCATCGATCAATTAAAAAACATAACCTGTCATTGATAGCATTGTGATATATAAAGGTAAGTCTAAATTGACAGAACTAATAGAAAGAAATATGTTAAATATTGAATCGATACTACATACATGTATATTGTGGTCAAACTAAATTGACAACTGATATAAAAAGGACGAATATCGAATTGATAGTTTATGTATTGTATTCAGACTAAAATGACAGAGTTGACAGAAATGTGGTTAATATCATATAATAGTACATATCTTGTAGTCAGACTATTTTGACCGGATTATGTTTTTGAATTGACCGATGGCAAAATGGCGGGATTATAGTATAGATTAAATGGTCGGAGTGTTATACGGTTACAGAGGAGATGTCGGATAAAAAATAACGAGACGTATTAACCAAAACCGAATTGGTCGTGGAACAATCTGTTTATTGACAGGGTGACAGCTTTTGGTTCTTGTGAATCTTCTGTGTTAATATTACACAGAGCTTGTCAGAATTCCATTGTCATAAAGTGTCGTTACTGTAGAGGATATCTCGCGGGTAGAAAGAATGACATCCACAAATATTTGTCTAGCTCTTGTTCAAACATAACTTGCCTGTCTATTTCTGCCATGTATTAGGAAGAAGCTTTATATCTAGGCGTCAATCGGGTAGATACACCTATATTATTATAGATAGCAGTCTTGGTTAGCTTGTTTTAACGCAGGGTTAATTACCATGGTAACGAGGCTTAATTACCACGGTAACGAGGCTCCACTGACAATGGCGGCCCATAACCTCAATTAAAACAACTCGGTTTAATCACTTTTTAATTTCTTGTCGATGTGAAGTTTGCAACTTGTCACTCACTGGACGGAAAAATACGAGCAGAAAGACTTTATATAACTCGTGTGATTTACAAACGATGTTGAATGCTTACTCGGGTTTCCATGATGATGTTACTATCGGTGACATGTCAATGCAAACATGCACATAGATTAGACGCGAAACATGGCAGTTGGCATTACATTTATGCAAATCAATATTTTTACTTTTAAAAAAACTGTTTAAGCTTTAAGGTAATGTTAGTGCCTACTTGAAATATCATCGCGTTATATTTAACAGAAAAGATTTCCATAAAATATTAGCGGTCACTGTAGGTGTCCTGTACCGGTCCGTTATAAATAATTTGATATAAATTACATATTGATATGAGTCTCGCACACAGAGACAACTTGGTAGAGAGACAATAGCGGGTTCCATGTCATATAAAAGATATACTTAATATCATATCAATGATCGATTACTTACAGATATCTCGTTACAGGTGCCCAATTAGTATCCCCCTATCTCATTACACACAAGATTGACTAGGTGATATCGCTGGGCAATACTACTTGTTTAATATCCAAATTAGCGGAATGATCGTTTTTAAATCGAAGAATAATACGATTAAATTATCTGGAGTTTCGGAAAATATCTATATTTTCATGAAATGTATTTAATATGGATATTTTGAAAAGTTTTAAGTTTTCAGTTTAATATCCTAGGTAATATGATGGATGCGTTCCTATGTCGTATTAAGATTTCAATCTTACCAGATTTTTAGCTATAGAGCTATGGAATTATAGTGTTTGATATGGAAGCGAACCTAGTCCTACATTTGTACACCTCATCCAACCTCCACTATTCGTGTACGCAATGTTATACAGATCTTTAGCGTGGTTCAAATGTACTTTATGGGATTCCAATATTGACAAATGTATCTAGGTTAACATTTTCTTTGTGATCCTTATGTAGTTTTTTTTTTTTTTGAAGCCTTGTTAACTCGCCTTTGAATCTCAATATAGTAAAATAAACCTTCTGCTTAATGGTTAATCCTTTTTTGACTGTGAGTCGGCTTTACTGCTCAACGCAATTGTTTAATCGTAAATACACGTATTTATTTTAAGTATGTAATTTTAGATATAGAAACAAGCAAACTTTGAAAAATATGAAACTTGAATATCACTCGTATAAAGTATTTTATTGCATCCTACCGCCTGCAGCCTACTATTAATACGTGAACTTTTGGTGAGCCCCACCCCCACCCAAAAAAATGATAATAAATAAATACATAAAAATAAATTTTAGTAAAAATAAGAAAAGATATTGCACTGTATTCTTACGGAAAATATTGTACGTGCTCATAATCTGAGCTGTTTCAAAAAATGAACTAGATAAATAATGGGGAAATGTTGATTTATTTCATAATTTCAGAACAGATATATGAACTTTTAAAAGTTGTCCATTACAATGAACATTTTAATAAGAATATATTATAATGTTTGCGTCAGGTTAAGAGAATAATACAATCCTGCAACAGTAATTTGTTATCAATGTCGTTAAATTAAATGTCATTTCCCATGTACCGAACTTGCATCGATAAGAAAGAGAGAAAAAAACAAAACAAAATATTTTTAAAAAATAAGATTATGCCATTTTATGAGGAGATGAGGTGTTCCAGTTCCGGACTGGTTCGCAAAAAGTGCACCTGATTGAAAAATGGCTTCTCGTTTTGTATCAATATTAAAGAGTGTATATACGAAATTAACTCTGTTGTTGACCGTAACAAGCAATCCTCTTACTAGACAATTAACTGACCACTTAACTAAAAATAGAACTACATTAGAATTTTGAATGGGATATAAATGTGTTTTGTAAGATGTTGATACATATGCAGCTTTTTTTTCTATAAAATCTACCATGATATATATATCCAATTGTCATAAATACCCGATTTAGAGCTTTATATCCCCGTCTATAAAATAAGTACAGATTATGTAGATCATAATCCGCACATTGATTATACTCCTAATACGTCGTGTGGCGATTCTACAGGGATCAAAGCTAGACCTCAAAGTCTTCAAATCACCACAAGGCACCGCGGAAAACAACGTGTACGGGAGAGGTATGTTGCGCGTGCGCATACGTACGCACACATTGTATTATGTGTTGGTACATTGTAACAACGACTATTTAGGCTGCCTTTTGAAACTGAGAGTAGTAGGTGTAATTTAAACATTATTTAGGTATTTCTACTAACATTCACTGCAACATTAATGGAAACTCTCTCTCCCATCGATGACATCACAATGAATGCGATGTAATGAAGTTATGACGTCACTGCTGAAACAACGGCACCTTGCAGACAATAACAGCTCTGCTAGGTTTTTGGACAAGTATATATTTGTACCAATTTTTTTTATAAAATTATAATGAGAGTTACGGTACTGAAAGCAGGAACGTACACGTGATAAGCTCAGATTGGGCGAGGGATGGGGTGGGAGGGGTTGGGGAGTGGTGGTGTTATCGTTACCATATGACATCACCTTTTGCAGAAGTCGAGCAAAAATATACTTTCAAATATATCAGTTCTCCTTAAAAGAGACCCCGATTCTCGATGATACGTGAAGCTCTAGAAAATGTTTTGTAAAAAGTGGCAGATTTCGACAGTGACCTGACACGAACATTTCCCTTAACATATCTGATATCTGAATGAAATAGACAGGTTGTGTTCTCGTCAATATCGATTTGTATTACACAGTAACGACAAGTCAATGTCCATGTGGCTCGTCTGACACCAGTAACGAAATCGAGTGACTGTGATTAGAGGCTCGTTTTACACTTGAAACGAGAGTCGGCGGTCCCTGTGGCTCGTCTCAATGTTGTTTCATAGAACAACACATTTTTAATGCGTTTTCGTTCGCCTCGCATGAAAAGCGTGCCCAGAAAATACTATATACACAGTAAACTCGTAACGGTTACAAGTGTATAATCAAATGGAGCAATTATCATACTTTGATAAATACAGGTACATTATGCATGAAAGTAACCTTCAGAAAATTCATTGTCATTCACCAAATGTTTTTAGCCCACCATCATCAGATGGTAAGCTATTCAAATCGCCCTGCGTCCGTGGTCCGTCGTCCGTCCCTCCGTCCCTCCGTCCCTCCGTCCCTCCGTCCCTCCGTCCGTCCGTCCGTAAACAATTCTTGTTATCGCTATTTCTCAGAAAGTACTGAAGGAATCTTTCTTAAATTTCATATATAGGTTCCCTTTGGTGCCTAGTTATGCATATTGCATTTTGAGACTAATCGGAAAACAACATGGCCGACAGGCAGCCATCTTGGATTTTGACAATTGAAGTTTGTTATCGCTAATTCTCATAATGCACTGAAGGGACCTTTCTCAAATTTCTTATATAGGTTCCCCTTGGTGCCTAGTTATGCATATTGCATTTTGAGACCAATCGGAAAACAACTTGGCCGACAGGCAGCCATCTTGGATTTTGACAATTGAAGATTGTTATCGCTAATTCTCAGAAAGTACTGAAGGGATCTTTCTCAAATTTCATATTTAGGTTCCCCTTGGTGCCTAGTTATGCATATTGCATTTTGAGACCAAACAGAAAACAACATGGCCGACAGGCAGCCATCTTGGATTTTGACAATTGAAGTTTGTTATCGCTAATTCTCAGAAAGTACTGAAGGGATCTTTCTCAAATTTGATATTGTAGGTTCCCCTTGGTGCCTAGTTATGCATATTGTATTTTGAGACCAATCGGAAAACAACATGGCCGACAGGCAGCCATCTTGGATTTTGACAATTGAAGTTTGTTATCGCTATTTCCTAGAAAGCACTGAAGGGATCTTTCTCAAATTTCATATGTAGGTTCCCCTTGGTGCCTAGTTATGCATATTGCATTTTGAGACCAAACAGAAAACAACATGGCCGACAGGCAGCCATCTTGGATTTTGACAATTGAAGTTTGTTATCGCTAATTCTCAGAAAGTAGTGAAGGGATCTTTCTCAAATTTGATATGTAGGTTCCCCTTGGTGCCTAGTTATGCATATTGCATTTTGAGACCAAACAGAAAACAACATGGCCGATAGGCAGCCATCTTGGATTTTGACAATTGAAGTTTGTTATCGCTAATTCTCAAAAAGTACTGAAGGGATCTTTCTCAAATTTCATATGTAGGTTCCTCTTGGTACCTTGTTATGCATATTGCATTTTGAGACCAATTGGAAAACAACATGGCCGACAGGCAGCCATCTTGGATTTTGATAATTGAAGTTTGTTATCGCTATTTCTCAGAAAGTAATAAAGGGATCTTTCTCAAATTTCATATTTAGGTTCCCCTTGGTGCCTAGTTATGCATATTGCATTTTGAGTCCAAACAGAAAACAACATGGCCGACAGGCAGCCATCTTGGATTTTGATAATTGAAGTTTGTTATCGCTATTTCTCAGAAAGTAATAAAGGGATCTTTCTCAAATTTCATATTTAGGTTCCCCTTGGTGCCTAGTTATGCATATTGCATTTTGAGTCCAAACAGAAAACAACATGGCCGACAGGCAGCCATCTTGGATTTTGACAATTGAAGTTTGTTATCGCTAATTCTCAGAAAGTACTGAAGGGATCTTTCTCAAATTTCATATTTAGGTTCCCCTTGGTGCCTAGTTATGCATATTGCATTTTGAGTCCAAACAGAAAACAACATGGCCGACAGGCAGCCATCTTGGATTTTGACAATTGAAGTTTGTTATCGCTAATTCTCAGAAAGTACTGAAGGGATCTTTCTCAAATTTCATTTGTAGGTTCCTCTTGGTACTTAGTTATGCATATTGCATTTTGAGACCAATCGGAAAACAACATGGCCGACAGGCAGCCTTCTTGGATTTTGACAATTGAAGTTTGTTATCGCTATTTCCTAGAAAGCACTGAAGGGATCTTTCTCAAATTTCATATATAAGTTCCCCTTGGTGCCTAGTTATGCATATTGCATTTTGATATCAATTGGAAAACAACATGGCCGACAGGCAGCCATCTTGGATTTTGACAATTGAAGTTTGTTATCGCTATTTATCAGAAATTGCTGAAAAGATCTTTCTGAAATTTCATTTGAAGGTTGCCCTCTGTGCCTAGTTATGCATATTGCATTTTGAGACCAATCGGAAAACAACATGGCCGACAGGAAGCCTTCTTGGATTTTGACAATTGAAGTTTGTTATCACTATTTCTCGGAAAGTAATGAAGGGATCTTTCTCAAATTTCATATTAAGGTTCCCCTTGGTACCTAGCTATGCATATTGCATTTTGAGACCAATCGGAAAACAACATGGCCGACTTGAAGCCATCTTGGATTTTGACAATTGAAGTTTGTTATCGCTATTTTACAGAAGGTACTGAAGGGATCTTTCTCAGATTTCATGTGTAGATTCCCTTGGGTCCCTGATGTTGCAAGGCTCACCTTGTTTGAAAAGTACTAGAGGGCTGTTTCTGAATTTACACAGATTAGTAAGACTTAGAGGAAGGGAAAAGAAGAGAAAAGATCAATCTGACATGGAACCTATGAAGATCATTCAATGGTGGGCGCCAAGATCCCTCTGGGATCTCTTGTCTATCCTTCGCTGTGGAGTTTGATTTTGATACTTTTCCGTTAGCGCACCCCGGAAGATAGCTACTGCTATTCATTGCCGCCGTGAAAATGAAAAACAGTCCATTCAATCCTATATTTACATTAGGGTGATTTGGAAAAAAACCAAAGTCATTTTAAAATTTTTAACTTTTGATAACTTTATACAAAAAGATGCTAAATTAATGGAACAGCCGGTGATCCCGCCAATGCACCATCGTTTACCGTGTCCTTCTGGTCTGCAAATTCCAGTCGATTTTTGTTTTTTTATTTTTTGTTTTTGTTTTTGTTTTTTGTTTTTTTTTGCTTTTGATTCAAAACAAAAATACATCAAATAACATTAAATAACATCAAATACAATAATTCGTGTTAAATTAGATTTATTTTATGTTAATAGATGGCGAAGAAAACACAATTTAACGTTAATTTGTCGCTATTCTCCGTTATTCTGATATGATTTACAAAAGTACTTACGCAGTAGATGTATACAGATGTATATATGTGTGTGTGTCAATAAAATGTTAGCAATGAAGCCATTTAAATATCTTTATAAGTAACTTCCTACAAGATGTGGACCGCCCGTTATCGATCAGCAAATGTCGGAGTTGACTGAAATCCAGTTTCCGTATCTGTAAAATATTTCCGTCCGTTAAGTGAAACAACTTCTCTACGATGTCTTGTCTAGTTCGACAAGTCATTATTTCAGTTATATAATTTTCTGATAATAGGAATCTACATACACATACAACAATATCAGACGATAGTTCCTCAAAAGGGGGCCCGGGTGGCCGAGTGGTTAAGGTGTCCCGACACTTTAACACTAGCCCTCCACCTCTGGGTTGCGAGTTCGACACCCACGCGGGGCAGTTGCCAGGTACTGACCGTAGGCCGGTGGTTTTTCTCCGGGTACTCCGGCTTTCCTCCACCTCCAAAACCTGGTACGTCCTTAAATGACACTGGGTGTTAATAGGACGTTAAACAAAAACAAACCAAACCAAAATTTCTCAAAAGAAGACAGTATTTTGGTAAATCACTCAAAAATTTTACTAAATTAATTATTAAGCTAAATATTTCACCACCGAAGGGTCTGTCAACGTCAGCCATCTTCGTCGTCTGCTAGTAATATGGTGACGTCACGATTGATTCACGCTCAATCTCGCGCCTTTGATAGTGCACGGAGGATCAGGAAGTAGCCAATGGAAAGTCAGTATTTTGTCATGTGATGTACTAAATGTACTTAACATTGGATTTCAAATGTTGAATAGGAAAAATATTTGAGGACAGAAGTCACACGGTTATTATTTCGCTAGTTAAAAATATTTTGATTTCGCCGAGAAAATGGCCATACATGCTAAACAGTTTCAACTTTAATATGTTATATTTAGTCGTAAGAAGTAGGGATTGTATTTGTTTAATTTCCTATTTAAATCGTTCTAGTGTTGACTTTAAAATGTACATGTCAGCTCTCATTTGAGTAAGGAAAACACTTGACAGAGAATGTCCCAATCACCAGAAGAATTTAGGGGTAATACCACCCGAGGTGGCTCTCACACTGACTCGCCAATTGTTGACACGCCACACACAAATCGACGTCACTTTTGTCATCGTCTGATTTATGAAGGAGGTTGTGAAGTTAGCTTCTGTATGAGGTTCGATAATGTCGTCACACAAAGACCGTTATTTCCTTTGCTACTGGGAATATATTGCTGGTATGAGTTGTGCTGTTACGTAATTATAACATGTGTATTATGTAGGGATGATCAATATCCATGTAAGACTGCGTCGTCATTGTCCTTGGCACGTTTGTATTGTGTCGCATTCTGTTGGTAATAGCTGTTCACCAAATATTTGTCTGAAGTTAATACCGTTTAACATTAGATTGTATGGAATTTCGAAAATAAGGACAATTGTTTGGCAAAAATTGTATTGAATTTAAATGTTTAGAAAAACGTTTGGTATTACATTGTATGAAATTTTGATGTTAAGGAAAATTGTTTGGTATAACATTGTGTGGAGTTAAGATGTTTAGGGGAATTGTTTGGATTTAATTATGTACTCTGTATCTTTGTCTTGATATAGCACCCTCATCCCAATATACAAGCATAGCTCCTTCACCCCAATATACTAGTACAGCTCCCTCACCTCAATATATAGCTCCCCCACCTCAATATATAGCTCACTCACCTCAATATATAGCTCCCTCACCTCAATATATAGCACCCTCACCCCAATATATAGCACCCTCATCCCAATATATAGCTCACTCACCCAAATATATAGCTCACTCACCTCAATATATAGCTCCCTTACCTCAATATATAGCTCCCTCACCTCAATATATAGCTCCCTCATCCCAATATATAGCTCACTCACCTCAATATACAGCTCCCTCACCCCAATATATAGCTCCCTCACCCCAATATATAGCTCACTCACCTCAATATATAGCTCCCTCACCCCAATATATAGCTCCCTCACACCAATATATAGCTCCCTCACACCAATATATGGTTCCCTCACCCCGATATAGCTTCCTCGCCCCAATATAACTCCCCCACCCCAATATATAGCTCCCTCACCCCAATCTATAGCTCCCTCACCCCAATATATAGCTCCCTCACCACAATATATAGCTCCCTCACCACAATATAGCTTTCTATACCAGATATATAGCAACCTCGCTCCAATATAACTCCCTCCTCCCAATATATAGCTACCTCGCCCCAATATATAGCTTCATTACGAATGTGTCAATAACGTTGCGTGCGTTACTTTACTTGTAAATTAGTGCATGCAAGTACTCTGTTACTGTGCCTGTATTTATCAGCTTACCAAGTTAATTTCGTCTTGTTACAAACAAATAAATTTCTTTTTACCAAGCTCCAACAGTAACATACCACAGCCTGAGATCTGGCTTACGGGGGAGGTCGTCCTTAAATGGCCATAGTTGTTAGAACGTTAAACAATATTAAACAAAACTGACACTGGATAACTGGTTATCTGGGTAAATAGTTATACTTTGGAAATTCTAAAGTTTTATATGTCATACATTTTGTATATTTTTACCATTTACCTATACAGCTTCGTCCAATGCTGTTGCCCCCTCGTCCACCTTCGGTCTCCCCGTCCATATTCGACCTCTCCCCGCACATCCTCGATCCCCCCCCCCCCCCCCCCCCCACCACCACCACCACCACCCCTACCCTCATCCCCCCACCCTCATCCCCACCCCCACCCCCGCCTCGTCAACCTCTGTCTCTCCGTCTTCATCCTCGATCTTCCCGCTGTCCATCCTCGATCTTCCCGCTGTCCATCCTCGGTCTCTCCCTCGTCCACCCTCGGTCTCCCTCGTCCACCCTCGGTCTCTCCCTCGTCCACCCTCGGTGTCTCCGTGTCCATCCTCGATTCTTCTCCATGTATCCTCGACCTTTCCCCCCGTCTATCCTCGATCTTTCCCCGTCCATCCTCGGTCCCTCCCTCATACATCATCGATCTCTCCCCCCTCGTCAACCCTTGGTTTCTCCCTCGTCAGACCCTCGTCCTCCCTCGTCAACCCTTGGTTTCTCCTTCGTCAGACCCTCGTCCTCCCTCGTCAACCCTTGGTTTCTCCCTCGTCAGACCCTCGTCCTCCCTCGTCAACCCTTGATTTCTCCCTCGTCAGACCCTCAACACTATAATTATATATGACTACCCACTGTCAATAGAAACCTACTAAACACTCCGAGTCCATTCCTTGTGTGTGCACCCTGAACTTGTTTGATCAAATAGTCCGGTATTATCAATTTTAATTATAACAAACAAAGGACAACTGGATATTTATCTTTGTTTAAAGTTTGAGCGCCTCGTGTCGTTACAGTCGATTAAATATTTCTTTATCAGGTCGGTAATCAGCGGTATTAAAGCGACCTTTGGTTTCTAATTGAAGTCCGCTAATACTTTTAATGAAATCCTCCTTATACACGTTTGAAACCTGATCGACTTAAATGTAAGCTTTCCTCTGTGTCAACCCCGAGTATTATTGATTAACCGGGTAATGGTATAATACTAGGTGCTGTGTGTATATTTATAGGATCAGGGCCAGATAATATAATCGCTATATATCTACAAAGTATACACTGTACACAACCCAGGCCTCGCGTGATAATACCGTTACCTCAACGTGTAACAGTGTATAGACCATATTAAACTCTTTTTTATCACAGTTCAATTGAGTAATGGTTTATGAGACAGACCAGGATATCCTCCGACAGTCCTCTTTCTCCTCCTCTACCTGTTCTGACAGATCAGGATATCCTCCGACAGTCCTCTTTCTCCTCCTCTACCTGTTACTCTGACAGACCAGGATATCCTCCGACAGCCCTCTTTCTCCTCCTCTGTCTGTTGTTCTGACAGACCAGGATATTCTCCCCCCAGTCTTCTTTCTCCTCCTCTACCTGTTACTCTGACAGACCAGGATATCCTCCGTCAGTCCTCTTTCTCCTCCTCTACCTGTTACTCTGACAGACCAGGATATCCTCCGACAGTCCTCTTTCTCCTCCTCTACCTGTTGTTCTGACAGACCAGGATATCCTCCGACAGTCCTCTTTCTCCTCCTCTACCTGTTACTCTGAAAGACCAGGATATCCTCCGACAGTCCTCTTTCTCCTCCTCTACCTGTTACTCTGACAGACCAGGATATCCTCCGACAGTCCTCTTTCTCCTCCTCTACCTGTTACTCTGACAGACCAG
This sequence comes from Pecten maximus, assembly GCF_902652985.1. NCBI lineage: Eukaryota > Metazoa > Mollusca > Bivalvia > Pectinida > Pectinidae > Pecten > Pecten maximus. Next base: position 11,081,087 of record NC_047032.1, read on the forward strand.
GATATCCTCCGACAGTCCTCTTTCTCCTCCTCTACCTGTTACTCTGACAGACCAGGATATCCTCCGACAGTCCTCTTTCTCCTCCTCTACCTGTTACTCTGATAGACCAGGAAATCCTCCGACAGTCCTCTTTCTCCTCCTCTACCTGTTCTCTGACAGACCAGGATATCCTCCGACAGTCCTCTTTCTCCTCCTCTACCTGTTGTTCTGATAGACCAGGATATCCTCCGACAGTCCTCTTTCTCCTCCTCTACCTGTTACTCTGACAGACCAGGATATCCTCCGACAGTCCTCTTTCTCCTCCTCTACCTGTTACTCTGACAGACCAGGATATCCTCCGACAGTCCTCTTTCTCCTCCTCTACCTGTTACTCTGACAGACCAGGATATCCTCCGACAGTCCTCTTTCTCCTCCTCTACCTGTTACTCTGATAGACCAGGATATCCTCCGACAGTCCTCTTTCTCCTCCTCTACCTGTTACTCTGATAGACCAGGATATCCTCCGTCAGTCCTCTTTCTCCTCCTCTACCTGTTACTCTGATAGACCAGGATATCCTCCGACAGTCCTCTTTCTCCTCCTCTACCTGTTACTCTGATAGACCAGGATATTCTCCGCAGTCCTCTTTCCTCCTTCTCTGTATCATTGTCCTACTAAATCATGTTCCCGTTTGTTTGTTTGATTCTTTGTTTAGTTGATTTTCTTACACTTCACGCACATATACTGTCGCTATTTTGTTATCGTTGAACTGGTCTCACGAAGTGTTAAAACTGATACGGAGAAGATATATACATGTAACATATGGGCTCGATTGATGTATTCCTATAGATGTGCTATGACGAACCGTTACCGTAGGTAATTATTGTTTTGATCGATATCCAAGGCTCGTAATAATTTCTTCATCATTCCTGACTACATATGGCTATAGTTACCGGATGTAGAACTCTTCAACCTACAATACTGCTTCCTGTATATATACATGTATGTTAAACTGAACGCGTGTCCAACCGGAAATGACCCCAGAATTTAGAGATGTTGGAGCACTTCAGATATATGTTTTAGAATCCTGTTTAAACTTCTTGTATATACAATGTATTTAATTGACGGCTTTCCTTGTAATCAAGTGAACAAAACTGCGCCTGACTCTTTTGAATACCACTTATGTAGCCTACATGTATGTGTTTGTTTTACAAAAGGAATTTAAAAATTTTATAGTTAGATTGTACTGTCTGCATCTGGTCAGCTACAGTTATGAGTATTTAGAATATGAGGACAAAACACTGTACACTATACACGTATAGAGTCGAGTCATAACGTGATATCAATACACGTAGTATTTGTACACAAATGTCAGTCTATAAAGCATAAATAAAGTGTTCGGTACTGTGGCCCGGATAGGAAATCTCATAATTCATAATCTATATCCCATCATAATCTATAGAAGAATAATTAAATATCAGAAGCTATTTGAGACGAGAGGTCGAGTTATTGTCACATTTGTAAGCAATGTTTCGGCCGTGATGTACCAGACATACAATTTGTACTTTCCCTGATGTATTCCACTGGTTATTTAAGTAATATAAAGGTTTTCGGATTTACTATGTCTTTTTGTATAGCCCAGGAGGTGACCGTGTGTTTATAAAGCTGAAATGTCAATATACCATTTGTGTAGCGGATATGATTACTTATAAGTATACACAACATCCCATCACAGAATGATATTATACATTTATTCATTCAATAGCTTAAGGTAATTGGACTCGGATGAAGCGTTACGACGATTGCATTTGGGTAAGATGCGATCGTATGCATTTATAATAAAGTTTGTGTAAATAAAAATAAATACATTTAAGCACTTTAATTATCATTTCCATTTGAATGTGGAGGTTTAAAATATCTTCGTTTTTGGAAAGCTCATAAATATCGTATCTACTGCACATATAGGACGACAGTAAAAACTGTCTAATCCGGCCGAGTCATGGTCATAATCTGTAAAAACCCGTTGAATCTCCAGCACCGGCACGTGGACATCAACTTGTCTGAATCGAATTACGTAGATATAATGATAACCGCAATAAAATATGACTTGGGCGAATTACTCATGGACAAAAATAGTATAATCTTTAACACCGACATTAGCATTTAAACCTGTATACACCGACCGAACCATTGACATAGACAGGAAAACACTGTCTAATTCGACAAAGACATGGACATCAACAGCAAAGCCCTGTCTAAACCGAACGACTCAAGGACATAGACAGGAAAATCCTGTCTAAACCGACCGACTCGTAGACATCAACAGCAAAATACTGTCTTAACCGACCGACTCATGGATATAAACAGCAAAACCCTGTCTGAACCGATCAAATCATTGACATAAACAGCAACACTCTTTCTAAACCGACCGACTCATGGACATAAACAGCAAAGCCCTGTCTAAACCGATCGACTCGTGGTCATTAACTTTAAGACTTGTCACCTGCAAGGAACATAAAAGACATTAAACATAAGGATATGTTTATGAAGCATGTTGGATGCAGTCTGGCCTTGTTTGTGTACTGTATGAATTAACGACGTACAGTACGTGTATGCAAATTTCTACCGAGTTTAGTAAAACCTTTTAACACCACCCGACTCATGGACATAACGATCAGCAGTTGTATAAGGCTATGTTTCGTTTGTTTTTGTTTAACGTCCTATTAACATCCCGGGTCATTTAAGGACGTGCCAGGTTTTGGAGGTGGAGGAAAGCCGGAGTACCCGGAGAAAAACCACCGGTCTACGGTCAGTACCTGGTAACTGCCCCACGTAGGTTTCGAACTCGCAACCCAGTGGTGGAGGGCTAGTGTTAAAGTGTCGGTACACCTTAACCACTCGGCCACCGCGGCCCCTATAAGGCTATATGTACGAGTTAATGACATATAATCAGACTATTATATGTATATTAACGACGATAACAACCGTAACAGGACTCTATATAACTCATCACATCTGCTCCATCTAGTGTTGGCGGTCGTTGTTACTTTTTACATGATCATTACGTGTGTACCAATTTTATCCTAATTATAGAGTACAACTGTGTATCGGAATATTGAGTACCGCTGTACGTAATATTGATTTACCAACATACAAAATGTACATACATAAGTATATATAATACAGGGAACACACGTGTTCTTGTTCCCGCAATCACTGCTGTTCTTTAGACGTTGTAGACTTATGTACTTTTCTATCAGTCGTAGACGTCGATAAATGGTCGGTTATGAATATTAATTACATTGATCAGCTGTTGTGTATAACTTTAAATACCGTCCTACCTGAATAATGTACTGTGCACTTTATATGTAAATCACATATACCTGGACCATTCTGTCTACACGTGTGTTAAATCACATATACCTGGACCCTCTGTCTACACGTGTGTTAAGTCACATTTACCTGGACCCTCTGTCTACACGTGTGTTAAGTCACATATACCTGGACCTCTCTGTCTACACTTGTGTTAAATCACACATACCTGGACCTCTCTATCTACACTTGTTAAATCACACATACCTGGACCTCTCTGTCTACACGTGTAAAAACACCTATACTGGACCCCTCTGTCTACACGTGTGTTAAAACATTTATACCTGGACCCCTCTGTCTACTCGTGTGTTAAATCACACATACCTGGACCCTTCTGTCTACACGTGTGTTAAATCACAAAAACCCGGACCCCTCTGTCTACACGTGTGTTAAATCACATATACCTGGACCCTTCTGTCTACACGTGTGTTAAATCACAAAAACCCGGACCCCTCTGTCTACACGTGTTAAAACACCTATACCCGGACCTCTTTGTCTACACGTGTGTTAAATAACTTATACCTGGACCTCTCTTTCTACACGTGTGTTAAGTCACATATACCTGAACACCTCTGTCTACACGTGTGTTAAATCACATATACCTGGACCTCTCTGTCTACACGTGTGTTAAATCACATATACCTGGACCAATCTGTCTACACGTGTGTTAAATCACACATACATAGACCTCTTTGTCTACACTTGTGTTAAAACACCTATGCATCGACCCCTCTGTCTACACGTGTGTTAAAACAACTATGCCCGGACCCCTCTGTCTACACGTGTGTTAAAACACATATACCTGGACCCCTCTGTCTACACGTGTGTTAAATCACATATACCTGGACCCTCTGTCTACACGTGTGTTAAAACAACTATACCTGGAACCCTCTGTTTACACATATGTTAAACATCATACACATGTTTACGGTATTATCCCAGCTAGACCCCTGTGTCTACACGTGTGTTACATAGAGGTTACACAACGAGTTGTTGCTGTATATGGTACAGTACTGTATCAATTTCATTCGATTGAGTTATTTTACTAAGTTACAGAAAACACGAGCTTTAGCGGGGAAAATAACTAACGAGATTGTGTGACTTGTTTCTACTACAATGAAAAAGCTATTTTGAGGATGAATTGACCTATATTGTGCATGTGTCAACGTGTTCTTTTCACAATATCAGGTGCAGTGTATGGATATGACCTTACGTGAAATGCCGCTAATTAATATGCAAAACTGACAATTTCGGAAATCTAAGGAAATACTACAATTAATTGCAAATCATATCAAACAATAAGCATTTTTCTTATTTTCAAACAATATCTTTTTTAAAAAATATGTTAGAAATAACTGCGAACTACTTTTTGAACGTTATCATTTCCGGGACACGGAGAATCGGCCTGTAAGTGTTAGCCAATAGAAATGCATTGAACAACGTGATTGAAAAATAGTTCTGGTCAAAGTTCACAATGTTAACCGATCAAAACGCATTTAGAGTTTATTCCACGTATGGTATAAACTGAATGTTATTCAACAGTTGTAATGCTTATTTCATGCCGTTGGAGTTAAATAACAACCACGTAATGTGGTAAATTTCAGCCTACACATGAACTACCTTGACCCCTCTGTCTACACGTGTATTAGAATACCTTACATATGTAGGTGTGTTAAAACACCCAATACATGTACACTGCCCTATCTTACCTGGACCCCTTTGTCTACACGCGTGTTAAAATCATACCTTTATGTACATCCCTCTGTCAAAATCAAATTCCAACCCCCACTTCTTTTACAACGTCTTCACACCCGCAACCAATCAAAACTCAGCTTCTTTGTCTCCAAGGAAGCTCTTAACCTCCACTATCTTATTACACTTGTGTGTTGAACAGCACCCCAATCTGCAGCAGGGAGACCTAGAAATGCGCTTCCCGCGCTGAGTTTCGAACTGACGGTCTCTCGTTCTCCGAACGCAAATCTCACTACCAAGGTATAGGGAGATCCCCCCCGGTCAGGCCTATAGAGTTGACGTGTACTCTCTAATCTGACAGATACCCCGAGCTTTCCTCTGACTGTTAACCCCGTACACTCGGTTTCCTTTCACAATGGAAACTATAGTTCACAGTTGCACCTCTAAGCGCCAGGTCTCTTAAATGGACAATTCGGTGGAAATTAAAACCCTAAATCTAACCTCAACTATTGAAAGTTTGCTTGGATTCTATACCAGGGTGTTTTAAAAGGATGTTTTCTTGGTGTATCGATTCAAATGAAGGATCGAATGACGTAATATCTGGGTAGAAATCTAATCAGCTGTTTTACAGGTAAACAGCTTACCTAATCAGGTATGAACATATTTCACTTACCTCTCAGTTGATGGGATTTGTTTGAAATTCGATGTTTATATATACTTGATACTGAGATGTTTAATTGGTGTTTAGGGTGAGCCAGTCAATCAAGAAATGCAATATGACTCTCCAATAAAAAAACGTCAACTCGTGGCTATTTCCCTACCTACACATGGAAACCGGTACGAAAAAAAAAATTTTTACTTTCCGTACGGGTCTTAATTGTATTTCGGTCCCCTGTACTTGACGCGCCTAAATTGACCAAGACTGCATATAATGCTTCTGTACACGGAAGATGTTCACGTAAGAGCGATGTAGTACAACACAATTTAAATGACAGACGTCATAGCACGCGCTGCTTAGCTTGTTGAACCGTGTAATGGTATTTTGATATCGATATACGTTTAAATGCCGATTTGATTAACTGACACATGTTACATGTACACGTATCGCAATATCGTGAAAGAAAAAACATAATAGACTGTAATTTCGATGGAAGTACATAAATACATGTTAATCGTGTCCTTTCCATATGTTCTATGTACATGTATTGTTCTTTGAGATGCAGTATAGCATACAGTAACTAGATCAATGTGACATAGATTTCTGGTATCCGTAATTTCAATTGATTTTATATTAGTCCATGTCACGTGGTTATGTTGATATGCACATGTAATACGGCTTAAGAAGCTCAAATACATGTATGTTGGAAAATACCGCTGCCTGTACAGTTGGATTGAATTCCCGTGATCTCCCATGGAACACTTATTTTCAAAAGTGGACACTTCCTGATGGTACAGCCGTGCATTCTGGGAGAAAATGGTCGTAATTGCTGTAATTAATTTCAGTGAATTTCATATTGATTAATTTCAATCCGTAAACTTGTTCCGTGCCGTACATGTACAAATTATATGTGGTAATTTTGAATATAATGTAATAGAACTCGTTAGGTCATCTGTGTCCGAATTGTCTTGTGAAATAGTGCTGTAAACTTATCACTCCTTATTACTCGGTGAGTGAAAGCACAGGGGCTTGGCACGATTTTCCAAATGATGGTCCATATATATATGTATTATAGTGACACTATAATACATATATATATGGACCATCATTTGGAAAATCGTGCCAAGCCCCTGTGAGTGAAAGGGTCGGTAACTCTAGGAGGAGGTTGGGGCCAGCAGGCTCCTCTCGTGTCGGGCATCTTCTGCCAAGACTCGATTAAATTTATTGATTGTAGGTCTTACGACTAATGAGTACATATTACATGTACATTTTACATTTTACACAATACGTATTACATACACAATAGTACATATAAAATAATACGTATAACATATTACAAAGAACATATTACACAATACGTATTACATATTACATACAGTGGTACATATTACATATAACATATTACATAATACATGTTCGTATAACATATTACATACAGTAGTACATATTACATGTACATATAACATATTACATAATACGTATTACATACACAATAGTACATATAACATATTACGTATAACATATTACATAGAACATATTACACAATACGTATTACATATTACATATAGTAGTACATATTACATAATACATGTTCGTATAACATATTACATAATACGTATTAATATTACATAGTTCATATGAAATAGTACATGCAATAAACAATAAGAATGTTAAATACGACACACGCGTTGAGAACGAATGGTAGAAATACAGCACTTATTTTATTTGCTTCAAAAATGAATTTGTCCAGTCTGTTCAATTCCTTGTAGATATCAGCGCATAGTTACTGTATACAATTAATCACTGAAGGTTTCTGCCAAAAGTATTTTGACATATTACATATTACATTTACTTATTCATAAAAATAATATTGGTCTTCTATTTCAGCAGCCGACTTACAAAACCTGGCTAGCGTGATTTGATTATTTTTTAACGATACGGGATTACCCTATTAACTCCTTTATAGGGGGTCTGTCCATACTTCATATTGACCCCCCACACTACCCTAACGATCACGTGACATGTATTCAATGATCGACCCCCTACAGAGAATAACGTCCACACGTGAGGACCTCGGGGAAATATGTTTTAAAAATCCCTCATGTCAAATATCACTCAGACCTTGTCATGTAATATGATCGGGGGAGTATGGGGCTGGTATTTAAATGGGGGTTGGTTTTATCAGAGTCCTACATGTACCTTTTATAGGTCGCTGGTCCCTGGTTTTCTGATTTTTACTTTTATGTTATTATTTTTGGTTTGATTAATTGTGGTTAAAACTGTTCAAAACCAAAGATTCAAACTATCCAGAATTAATTTAGTCTTTTTAACTAGAGACCTTTCATAGAAGATTAATCAATCAATCTTAATATACAATATCATACGACAAATTTTAAAATATTAACATATATATATATATATCTTTTATGTATCATATGCACTATGTGTTGTTAATTCGAAGGTAAATATAGAATTTCCTGTCGTACTACAGAATATACGTGAAATGAGTATGATTCGCATCCATGTATATATGTATACATTGCGATCCACATATTCATATAATTATAATAAATACTTTGTCACTATGATCATGTCAGGGTATCGGGCCGACCATCACTGCGTCCTTAGCGTGTTCTTAAGGCTGGTCGATTAAAGGTGCCGTAGATCATGAGTTTGTAGCCTGGTCAGGTTCACTTCTTTCATGCGAACCGTTACCCGTAACTATGACATCAAAATAACAAATTTCATATTTCAATTTTCCTTTTAAAATTTGTTGACAATGGATTCTTAAATGAATAAACCCAAATGTGTCTATACACGTATATATACCCACATATATACCTGTGCAGGTAAGTATTATGTACAAAGTGTCTATTGAATACCTTGGTCTATTGTTTGTAATTAAATTATTAAAACAGGGTCAGTAATTAAGGAGAACCACTACCTGTATGAGATTATTCATTCGCACAGTGTGTTCCGCTTGACTGACAACAGCACTGTGCCACATACAGCAGGGCCAGAAGACAATGCTCTCGTTAGACAATAACCACCCTGAATAATCCCTTTGCTTCTTAAGAACTAAAACGGATCTCGCCGCCAACACTACCAAAAGGATATAGGAGAGCTGTGTTGATTTTACAACTTTAAATGTACGCGTACTTTTAAACGAAAGAGAAAACATTTTAATGGGACCGACAAACAATTAGCACGTCTCTTGATAATACGTGGATTTGACAGCAATTGTTATTCAAAGGTTTGTGTGAAAAAATCTTCTTGGTCGCTTCATTAGCTTTGTATAGCACTCACCCTACATAGGCCCACATATTCATGTACGGATATACACAGTCATGGGAGGGGAACTTGACAGAGGAACTGACTTATAATTATACTCCTGTTGTGTTTCAGATGTGTACAACAGATTGGGACAGCTAGGAGCGAAGATGACACCACACCCGGGACTTGTGGCCCCGACCCCCGGGATTCAATCAGGTAAGGCTATGAATGTCAAGTTACAACAAGGCGTCACATGTTTGACGTAAATTGGCAGGTAGTGCTTTGTAACAACACAATAGTCACAATGTATATTAACAAAACTGCACTCGGCGACATTTAATCGGAAAACTGAGTTTTGTTAGAAGGACGTACAGACCAGAGAGTTATATTCATACGTACTTTTGTACTTGTATTGTGGTAACAGAAGTTAGCCTAGATCTTAAGTTCGTCTACTGTATGAATACAATGTATAACGAGTAACTTCGAAACCTCTCTCTTATAAACAATATGAGATCTTCTGTCTGCAGACTTGTGACACCTTATTGAAACGACCATAGTAATTCTGACAAATTTTCTCCACATACTTCTTGTAACCAACCCTGAATACGATACGTAAACGTTCATACGCTATGAATAAAATGACCTACGGTGTTCACACGACATATATTCATCATTTGTTACTGTTTCCGGTGTCGTGTCAAATGAAATGGTAAGTGCATTCGATCATACCGCAAAGAGATATGGTCGAAATATATTGATATAACATGACAGCCATTTCGCCATATGGTAAGCTGTAGAAGCCATCATAATGAAATGGTAAACACTTTCGTTACCATAGAGATATATGGTCGAAATCTATTGTCATGACATGACATTTGCCAGATCAACTCTTTCAATCGCGAATTAATACAGAGTACATTTCTCTTCGCGGTATTATTTGTGCGAATATAATACATTGATATGTTTTTCATTAAACATGTATCCGTCAGGGCGACACAGACACTAGGCATGTTCGTTTTTTTTTGTATTTAAGCAGCTGGCATTCACACCTGTCAGAAAATCACCTGTCAAGTAGATACTGTTCACACCTAATTGGTCCAATATTACGTCACTTATCGGTAATTTACCATCTCACTTCGTATGTGTAATCCTTTTAAACAACACAAATGACCTTTTTGTCGGAACCAATATTTCTCGCAATTGTATGATGTCACAATGCAAATTAGTATTAATATTTGTCACATATATGTTTTGTCACAATACATACAATTGTAATTTTATTAGTAATTTAGTAAATTAGTAATATTTGACACAAATGTATTTCCACAATGTTTATAAGTATTAATATTTGTCACATATATGTATTGTCATAATACATATCATTATTTGTCACATATATGTATTGTCACAATACATATCATTATTTGTCACATATATGTATTGTCATAATACATATTATTAGTTGTCACATATATGTATTGTCACACATATCATTATTTGTCACATATATGTATTGTCACAATACATATCATTATTTGTCACATATATGTATTGTCACAATACATATTATTATTTGTCACATATATGTATTGTCACACATATCATTATTTGTCACATATATGTATTGTCACAATACATATTATTATTTGTCACATATATGTTTTGTCATAATACATATTATTTGTCACATATATGTATTGTCACAATACATATAATTAGTTGTCACATATATGTATTGTCATAATACATATCATTATTTGTCACATATATGTATTGTCACAATGCACATAAGCATTAATATTTGTCACGTATGTATGTTGTCACAATACATATTATTATAAACTCATACTTTTACTCTCTGATTGGCTAAAATAGTGTCACGTGATCCGTATAAAAATAATATTGACCTGCCGTGCAAAAAAAGGTAAACATTTCTTGTTGACTGGGTGTTTCTTAAAATAGAATGATTGTGAATTATCCCCTCTTGGATTGGTCCAACAGTGTGAAATATCTTGCACGCTTGTGAAACATGACAACATAGCAATAACTGATTATTTGAACATTTAATTATCGTACGAATCAGTGTATTTAATGCTGCATTTTAATGTATCTGTTTACTTTTGATTGTGTAGTGTTTTAAAGATACAATGAAATATTTACAATTGCCGCACAAATCAGTCTCTATCATTACAGGTACTTGTGTTACTTGCATTTATTGTGTGATTATCAATTAGCAAAACGGTCATTTTATAATAAAACTATTATAACCTTTTGATTTCGGTCAATACATGGAATATTGAACTGAAAAAATGCCAATCTCTGATTTCGTCCTCGGTCGATATTTTTTTTCCAGGTTAATAAACCATGTATCAACATTATCAAAAGGCTATAATTGTAAAGTATTTATATTTGTCACATATGTATCTTGTCACAACACATATTAACATGAATATTTGTCACATATGAATGTTGTCACAATGTTTATTAGTATTTGTTAAATATTTATATTTTCACAATACGTATTAACATTGATATGTGTTATATATGTACTGTATATTGTCACAATGCATATTGTTGATATCATGATATACATGCGTGTAAATCATAGTTCTTTATGTATTTTCAGACGTGGAGGATTGTTTCTATATTTCGATTTGAATATTCCACCAACCCGGCCTAACGATGGCATCCATCGCGCGTGTTTACTTTGTACTGGATTGATGCTGTGGCGAGCCTACCAAGTTCACCTTTGAGTTACCGTGACGTCACTACCGGTTCAGATGTACCTGAATCAGCAGCCGTCCGCTACTATGTTAAAATACACGATAGCAAGTGATGAGGGGTCATTTTCCCCCGCACACCGGCCAGACAACCCGGATACATATAATATCAAGGAGTCGCTGGAAACAAGTGCCAATCCAAGAACTCGAGCTAAAATGGTTATGAAAAAGCGTGCTAAACATGTTCAGAAACGCGCGAGTGAGTACGCCATGCTTCCGCCAATCAACGGACCTCATAATTACCGGAAGGAAATAGCGACGCCATATATCAATAACGCCACCTCGACACACGAGGCTCTCGAGACGCCGTACACGAACGCGCTGGGGATTTCCCGTCTCCACGACGTATCAACCCCATACATAATGAACACACACATATCCAAGATGGACGGCATGTCTCCACTTCCTGGCCGGGAATACACCTTAGCTGGGAAGGAACATTTCTCAAAAATGGGGGGTCTAGCTCATGGGGGGACAAATATTGTTGAGGTCTCGCACATGCGGCAGGACTCGTATGCGCACGAGACTATCACAAAACTACAGTCCTCTTCGCCATATATAGAACGAAAGTCGAGGTATGATAGGAAACCTAACAGGTACGTGACGGAAAAATCGGACTTGGAACGAAATAATTCCAAATTACATGTACAAAGTAATCAAATTGGATTGGTAGACCGGACGGAGAGACACCGGTCACGAGTTATCCACGGTAACGAACCTTTTTCCATTCGGAAGAAAATTGAACAGTTCCGACGTTGGCATGAGGAACAATATAAAGAAAAAATTAAAAAGTTAAAAGACGAGATTGACAATCAGTTTGAGGCTGAACAGCGGAAAATGACAAAATCTACAATGAAGTCAAACAAGTCAAAGCACAGAGAGGACAGTGTAAATAAAAACAAACCCGAGCAGAAGGTTGAGGACGGATCCGAGGATAGAGGCAAGGAAAATAAAACAACAACCAAGGAAAGCACTAAAAGCCCAGACGACGGACATACATCAGCTCATGCGCACAATGACAAACAACGGATGGAAGTTGAGGATGTTGGCAGCGGAGATGTCAATGACAACGCCGGGTCGGAACACACTTGGCATACTTGGCGTGACGTCAACGAATCGTACGCTTATAATGACGTCACCAAGTATATCGAAGACAACGAACTCATGACTGTCGAAAAGTTAGACTGGATTAAAGACTGGATAATCGATGTCGAGAAGAAGCTTGGCGAATCAGACGATGACGATATTTTGTGATGTTTATTGTGTTTATTTTGTTCCGAGTGGATTATCTGTTCAAAGTTCGTTGTGATAGCGTATTTCGGATGTATTGAAATATCTGTGATCAACTGCACGCAAACAACTAAGTTTGGGTGCTCATGCTCTTGTGGAAATTCTGTAGGGAATATAAAGCGACCAGTTGCAAGGTGATCATTCACTAGGCAAGTGGCGATCTGGACTGAACAATCTACAGTTCTAGTCCATTGACCTCGTTTTGGATTTCCTAAACCGAACCTTTCATTTCAGCCAAATACTGTGATAATTTGAATTATGGGTGATTAACAACCGTCCAGGATTCATCTAAAACCGTCTTTCATTCATGTATGTTCCATGCTAGAGATGTTGCCTATGTAGGGTTGTTTCTTTCAAAACGACCAGAGAGTGAATTCGTTCTATATGTCCGTTTTTATTTCGTTTTTCGAATATAAATTAAATATATGTTACTGTAAAGTCTTGGTTTGCGAGTTTTGAAAATGTGATCAACAGTCTGATTTGTCAAACATGCCTATTAGAGACCAACCAACCAATTGTTTTCCCATGGACTTTAGTGTTAACGTTTTGGAGTATTTCATTCAAATTCTTGAATTCAATATGACAATTATGGTTTATAACAAAAGTTTAGGGTCTGATATAACACCTAATCAAAAAAAAAGTTGGGTCCTTCAGCTCAAATTTTCTCCAGGGTAGCCATTTTGAAAATGGGTGAATTTCGCAGTAAAAATTCTCAAAAATCTCAAATGTTTACCTGTTAATTATTATTACCTGAACTTTTGGTAAAAAAATAAATCGGATATACGAAATTTATATCAACATTTCTTATTGATAGTTACCTATCAGGATACATATCTATTTTCTCCCTTCATAACATACTGGCCAATAAGTGGCTGCCAGACATTTTATCCTTGGCTCAACTTTCTATTCACAGGGGCTGTTTCTTTCAAACAGTGTTTTTTTCAATTGGTTGGTTGTTCCCTATTAAGGAGGAAACATACACAGATGAGCAGAACTGGACTGGCCTGGTCGGCGGTGGCCAGATAGTAGAGAATACGTCCAGAGGTTAATAGTCCCGGGTTCGAATCCTACTTTGTCTTTTCATTGCATTATTTTATTCTTGTACGACACTACGTGCCTTTAAATGAACACACTGGACGTATGTTTATCCTAATTCACACGAAATTGATATAACCTCTTCACATAGGCGACAGACTATTATTCACACGAGCAGGTCTTATCGGCTCCTTGGTTACGCACACTGGAACATGTACGTACATTGCATGTAGTTTACCCACTTCAAAATGTCAGCGTACGTATATAGAGGGGACAACCAACGAATGCTGATTAATTGTGATTTCAGAGATTTGAAATCAAGTATAACACACTTGACTTTTACCTGACAACATTTACGTTGATTTACTGCTATATATACATGTAGTGAAGACATAAAAAAATGACAGATAGGGGTCCGCGGTGGCCGAGTGGTTAAGGTGTCCCGACACTTTATCACTAGCCCTCCACCTCTGGGTTGCGAGTTCGAAACCTACGTGGGGCAGTTGCCAGGTACTGACCGTAGGCCGGTTGTTTTTTCTCCGGGTACTCCGGCTTTCCTCCACCTCCAAAACCTGGCACGTCCTTAAATGACCCTGGCTGTTAATAGGTCGTTAAACACAAACAAACAAACAAACAAACAAACAAAGCCTAACCCGCCATTTTATAACTACATGTACTTACAGTGTTGACAGTGGTGACATCAACACTGTTTTCATCAAGTCACTGTAAGTATAAATGGTCTGTAAGAGACAACCAATGGGTATATTTCATATATTCGGACTTGAATTGTCTTAATCATTGGACCTTTGTGTTACAACATTGGTATCTCATTTCATCGAATTCCTGTGGTAATACTAGTGCCATGTTTTGAATATTGTGTCCGTGTGTTAATTTTGATGAAGTGTCTTAATTCTCGAGCTCATGTGGCAATAGCTATTGTGTTTGAATTCTCGAGTGCCTGTGATTCCAAAGTGGTTTGTCTTATGTATAGTGTAATTCCAGAGTCTCCGTGGTAATAAATTTGCAGTGTCTGATTTCTCGAGTCCCTGTGGTACCACGGTGGTGTGGTAATATTGCCGTGTCTGAATTCTCGAGTCCAATGACAATGACAATATTTTATTCTCATAAAGATATAAAGTGTAGAGAATTACATAAATACAAAATTGTACAGGACATATGATATAATACGTGGAGTCCCTATGGTACCACAGTGGTGTCTTATGTATAGTGTAATTCCAGAGTTTCCATGGTAATAAATTTACCGTGTCTGAATTCTCGAATCCCTGTGGTACCACGGTGGTGTGTCTTATACAGTGTAATTCCCGAGTCCTGTGATAATACTGGCGCCGTACATATCAACATATACGCTAAATATTAACGTTTATATGGCAGTGGAGAGGAACGGTTCAGTGGTGATCATAGCCTCTATTAACTATAAGGCATTGATCTTTATTTATATGTGTATTACAATGCATTGATTTATGTACATGTATTGTATTGCATGAAAAAAAAAATTTAATCAGTATACCTATATTGTTCTGAGAGTCTAGATATTACACAGACGAAAACTCTGTATACTTGACTACAAAATAGTAGATCTGTATTAGGTTAACGGTATTCCATGGCGGGTCACTGTTGGAGAACGTTTGACCAACTGGCTACCAAGAGTTGTCGTTCTTTCCCACAGACCCGACCACGAGAACCAGAGACCTCGCAACAGGCCTTATTGTGGCTTCCGGGAGAATTTTCTATAAACTCAATTGGTAAAACGTCAGACTTGTAAGCTTGATGTCACAGGTTCGATCCCCAACGGAGACATTGAAACAGTAATGCATCCTGTTACCTTTGTGCTAATAAAGAAAAATATCGACACATATTCAGTCATGCTCCACAAAATCGTTGTTGCTCCTGGAAAACACGAAGACAAGTTATTTTCTGTAGGGGAGTATGTCAGACTGATAGTAGCCGCTTCATACCGACTCGGTTAGGGAGAATTGATCTTTAGCTAAAGCGGTAGAGCGTCAGACAATCAAGAGGTCCCGAGTTCGATTCCCAGCGAAAGAATTGAATTAAGTATTGTTACAGTTCCTTAAACCCAATTATAGTCAGGGATTACGGGTTTGGGTAGAGATTTCCCTCGGACCACAAAACATTGTCATAGTCACAATGTGTGTACAAACAATCTGGTAGCTTGGAGATAATGCCTACAATGTGTCTTCTCCGCTCATCCTGGTCCGCCATCTTGAAAGACCATTCCGTCCCGCGTTGTCGACAGTGTTCGTCAGAATTATCTAATACACGGGAGAAATATGAATTCATTCATTCTGGCGAATCGTTAGGTTTATTATTATTTTACAGAGACCTATGATAATTACAACTAAAAACGGGCATTTCTAGAAAAAACCGTACCTCTTGATAAAATGTGCATATAAGTAACAATAATAAATGCTAGGACTTCTACACGTAGAAAATTATCCGATAAATGTAATTATTGGTGGTATCTTAAGTGTCGGCCAATCTACAACGGAGCGCAATTTATACTGTTGGCAAAAGAGATATGTTGCTTTTCATTTCAATAATTACGAAAGGATCAAAGATTCTAGTTTTAACCATACAGTACTGGGAGGGTGATTTGGTACTCAAACCCCGCTACTCCTCTAGTTTGTCAAAGCTTGTATCGTATGGTAATGATAGTATATATTCAGTGTATTGACAGACGAAGCGCGTACCTGTCGTTTTACATGTAGGTCTTTTTATATCAAAGTTGATATTTCTGTCTGTGACACAGGGTACGAGATGACTCAGCCGTTTTAATAATGTTGAAACATTAGGTTTTATGATGCTAATCAAGGGATAGGTATGAAGTGAGTGTTTATTTTAATATCGTAATGGTCTCTTATCTGTTTCTCAAATGTATATTGTTTTACGATTTAAACAACCAAATGAAAATATGCACACTCATGTCAAATTTCTTTGGGTGATATTTCACTCGTAGAATCTTATTGAAATTTTCAGACTTTACTAAATCGAATCTCCGTCACAACTTAAATTTTCCATTACATCCTCGATCCAGAATTATGACAGCAAACTTGTATTTTATAAAAGACTAGATGTCCTTAAAATGGCGGACGATATCCAATATGGCGGAAAATTATTTACAACGAAAAGAAAACATCTCCTTGAAAAAGCATCGACAAACTCGATTTGAACATATAACTTTATTTGTTACCGTCCAAAGGGACATGGTTTCGAAGTAATCCGTTATAACATTGTAATGCTGTTTGGTGCGCAAAGAAGGAGCCTATTCAAACATGTATCTTGATTGCACGTGCACCTGGAAACCCAGCAGAGCAGGCGTACACGTGTATTGTTTAGGCAGACACAAACTATTTGTTAAATTAATATATACCAAGGGAGATAACTCATAAACTCAGACGCGAGCACTTTAGATTTAATATTTTATTGTTAATAATGAATAGAAACAGAAGAGAGATAACTCATTATTATAATTTGCCCAAAATAGTGTTTTATTTTGCCAACAAAAATGGAAATGAAATAAAATAACGTACACACTCCATGTACGTATCGCGGCCTTGTTAGGGTAAACCGATAAATATCTAGTGTTGGTTGTTATATTGTTCTTTGAACAGATAAGAAATCGATATTTCTGTTTGCATACCGATTTCGGATCAGAGCGATGAAAGGACAGAATGTCCTACATATCGATACTACATAAAAATGTTTATATAGGTATTTATCCTGAAACTGGCATCCGTATTGTCGGAATATCCCCACCACATATATTTTTGCTGTATTCGACAGTGACGGAAAACAGGTGTAATTTGGAATCTTGGCATGTGCGTAAGTTCGACTGACCTAATTCGAACATCCGGAACTCACGAGGAATCTACATTACCCTCGGATGTGATCGTATGGATATGCGCAGATATGATGCTACCTCGAAATGACAAAACGTTTAAAAGACGAATATATTTGGAACATTGTGGATACCGTTTCATTTTAAAATGGGTTTTTTTTTATAACTGTAGCATGATAAATAGAATACATGTATTTTTGGCTCGGGACAGAAAGACAAAAGTGCCTCGCCAAGCTCGAAGCTAGCCACTTTTGTCTTTATTTACCCTCGCTAAAAGTACAGCTTATCTTTTGAAACAGTAACCATGTATTCTCTATATATATCAACCACAAACAATATTTGTCTAGTAGGGGTTAAATTTGGCCCAACCTTGGATATGGTTAATATTATATCATATACATATCTGGATATCCTATTTTTATAAAACATCCAGTTTAAAAGAATTTAGGCATTTCATTGCCTAGCAACCACAGGGGCTTGGCACGATTTTCCAAATGATAGTCTATATATATATGTATATAGTATCAAGGGTAGTAACTACAAAGAGGAGGAAGACCAACGTATTTAAAAAAAAAAAATTGTCGTATTCTGCGGGTCAAAAATCTTAGTGACACATACATTACCTTAAAGAGAAATGTTTTATCTTTCCAATGAGTGTTCGATGAACAAAATTGGCCAAGTATTATCCAAGTTATGACCTGACGAATTCGGAAATAGATGCTGAAATGGCTAGGTCGGAATCTCCCTGTCCGGTTGAATAGTCGCCTCGCCTCTAATGGGTACCTCAATAACCATTCAGAAATCGAAAAATCGACGCTTGCAGCGGTATACAGTAACCATAACTATGTCAATATAGGATGTCGGTTGGTTATGTTATCCGTCATGTGCCGTAGCCAATTCCATATTACATCACCGAGCTTACCGTCTTCAAAAAGAACGGCCATCTTTCCCTAACCTTTCGTGACTTTGTTTATGTCGTTACAGTGGTCGTACAGTCAAGAAGCGTTCCGAATGAAGGGAAAGATGGCCGTTCTTTTTGAAGACGGTAAGCTCGGTGATGTAATATGGAATTGGCTACGGCACATGACGGATAACATAACCAACCGACATCCTATATTGACATAGTTATGGTTACTGTATACCGCTGCAAGCGTCGATTTTTCGATTTCTGAATGGTTATTGAGGTACCCATTAGAGGCGAGGCGACTATTCAACCGGACAGGGAGATTCCGACCTAGCCATTTCAGCATCTATTTCCGAATTCGTCAGGTCATAACTTGGATAATACTTGGCCAATTTTGTTCATCGAACACTCATTGGAAAGATAATACATTTCTCTTTAAGGTAATGTATGTGTCACTAAGATTTTTGACCCGCAGAATACGACAAATTTTTTTTTTTTTAAATACGTTCGTCTTCCCCCTCTTTGTAGTTACTACCCTTGATACTATATACATATATATATGGACTATCATTTGGAAAATCGTGCCAAGCCCCTGTGCTAGCAACGACCATGAATACCACCTTATGTAAAAAAAAAAAAAAAAAAAACAACCCAAACCCCACGTTACCTTTATATCCTTACTTTATCATTAAACTCTTCACCTGCACTTAATTTACTTGCGCGACATTAAAACCACTCACTTACGTTTGGATATTAATACTGGCACGAGGAAACTAAAGGTTTCGGAGTCACCAGTGTAATTCTACAGTTTTCTTGAATATGACACTTTGATTAATTAAGAGACATCAATTGGCATCTATCCAACCATAAGTTCAGGGCCTCTCGTGTGTTGTTCAATGAGGTAGTCACCAACTACTACAAGGAGACCCAACCTCAAAATGATCCTGACTGAACCAAATGCACGTAGCGATAAAACCAGCAAACAAACCAAACCAATCTAAGTTAAGCTTAGTTACAGATGTACTCGAAGTATTCTAATCCATAAATAGCGACATGTCCTCCAAGTTTTTTTTAAATTGTCATGGCATGCATATCATTTGTGCATGGATAAGTTTGGGTTACCAAATGGATGGGTCATTTTCAAGAAAAAGAACTATTCTGTAATATAATTTATGGGCCATTTATGGAAATTTTAAGGATTTTTTTTAATCATGTGGGTCATTCAGGAAAATTGTGAGCCAATGGCACCCTCTAAAATGATCCATGTGACATCAAAATCAGGGCCTCTAGTGTGTTGTTCAATGAGGTAGTCACTAACTACTACCAGGAGACCCAGCCTCAAAATGATCCTGACTGAACAATATACACGTGGTGAGGAAACCAACGTAAGTTCAGCTTAGTAACAGATGCACTTGCGGTATTCTAATAGTTTCTTTATTTGTTTCCATGGATACCGTTACGGGTTAACACAGCGGGTAAAATAAACCATGATGCAGTCTATAGGAATTGTGCGATACCCAATTAGTTATTTCCGGTTTGTTATAAAAGATTGAATAATTATTCAATTATCACAACATTATAATATATCCAATATCATGACCAGATATTAGTGAATCATCAATCTTTATTTATCCCAAATGACAAATTTAAAGTTTAGCAAGTTTTGAATTGTTTTTATGTGATTTTGAGCAATAGTTAATGTTAATGAAGCTTAATCAAGCATAACAATCAATCAATTTTTCAACCTATTATAATCAAGGAAGCAGGGTATACCATTTTGGCCTGTTTCTGAAAAGCAAGTGGCATGCCTAACTCCTACAAATGTTTGTTTTGTTATGTTTGCTTGGTTTATCACCCCGTGAACAAACATGGTCATTTTGAAGCAGAGTCTCCTTGTAGTAGTTTGTGATTACCTCACTGAACAACATACAAGAGGCCATCCAGAGCAGTAAAGTGTTCTTGCCCAAAGACACAACCACAACCGCACATACCGGCCTACTTGTCAGCTTCCCTTTTCCCCTGCAGGTTAATTGTTCAAACCTTTCAATACTTCTTCTTTTATATATATATCAATAAACTCACAGCTGCAATTGTACCAAAGAAGTGAAAATTACGGAAAAAAGTGTTTCTTAATGTCTAAATTGCTTGAATTTGAGAGAATACTTCTACAATATGAAATGGAAACCATATTTTGTGCAAAGCCTAAAAATATATTAATTTAGTTTTTCTTAAGTAGAACAGAGGGTAGTTACTTGCGATATGAGGCCTGGAATTTCAATAATTGTTTAAACATTTTAATTATTCTTATTTGTCAGAGTTGCAATTGTAAAAGATGTGAAAATTGAATAAAAATGTGTTTTCCCAATATCAATATAGTTTGAAATTGAGAGAATAGTTTTAAGTATGAAACTAAAGCCAGACTTTCAAAATTTTGAATTTATGTTTCTTCAGTAGAACATAGAGGGAAATTAACTGCGGCCTTTGGCCAGCAATTTAGAACAAGCTTCCTAATGTAAATATTTGCCTATGGCGGTGTGTGCCTTAAAATAGAAAAAAAACAAACAATGTGAACTATTTACACTAGTCCCTTTGCAAGTTATGTATTGTACCTTTATGCAGTATAGATGACATTTCAAAGACTTTTTTTGTAGAATTGTTATCATTAAATCCTTGTCCTTGCTCGAATTTGTCAAATAATTTTCTTAAACACCTTTAGCAATAAGTTGAAATAAGTTTAATTTCAAAAGATAAAAAAAAATCCAGCTACATGGATCTCCACCCTAAAATAATTGAATTTAACTGAGTGCGACACAATAAATATATAATAGTTCAAAAACGTTTAGTATAAATTTGTCAGAATTGGTGTCTTGCACATAGTTTTCTTCTATGTAAGCAAAAGGTTGAAATATGTTGGTATGGTATTTAAAGAAAAGATTTTTCAAAATTTACTAATTGCTACCTGTGTGCAGATGACATTTTTAAGGAAAACGTTTTTTGTAAAATACCGAACTTCAACTATTAGTACCAAAAGACTTAAATTCGAGATTATGAAGCGTTGTCACAATCTAAGTATACTGTTCATCGGGGTGTTCAACGTACCATGGACAAATTACGGGAACATTTCTATTGGTAGAAGATGATCGATGATGTCAAGGCTCATATATACATTGATGTGAAAGCTGTAATTGATGGAAATCTAAAGTCTCGCCATCTAAAGCTACACCCAGCGACTACAGAGTGGGTCATCCCTTGGACCGAGTTGGCATTGATGTAATTGGACCACTCCTGAGGACAAAGAATCAGAATCAATATATTCTTTTTATTGGAGATCATTTTACAAGATGGATGGAAGCGTATCCCCTTCCTAACCAATCAGCTGAGAAAGTAGCGGATAAGTTGGTCAAAGAATTCATCGCCAATTTCGAGATTCCATTGGAAATACATTCTGAACAAGGAACCAATTTTGAAAGTCAAATATTCCAGGAAGTCTGTAAACTTCTACAAATTACCAAGACCAGAACCACCCCTTATCATCCGGAATAAAATGGACTAATCGAAAGATTCAACAAGGCGTTGGGAACAATGATAAAGTGCTTACTGAAAGAAAATCCTAAGAAATGGGACCGGCACTTAGAAATACTTTTGGCAGCTAATAGAAGTACCAAGCATTCTGCCACAGGATTGAGCCCCAACGTGATGATGTTTGGACGCGAAGTAAATACACCAATCAACATTTTGTTTCCGGCAGAGAAAGCAAATGAATCCACTTCAACAGAGTATATGAAAAGTTTACGCGAGACCCTGGAGACCATGTACAACACGGCTAGAAAAACCTTAGGGGGGAAAAGCAAGCTACGCAGAAAGCGATACTCGTATCCGCGAGAAACCAGCCTCTAGAACGTGTTCATATTACATGCACTCTTTGTGCATATAGAGTCCTTACTTCCGCGACCTTAAGATCCCACACGAAAGGGTACCGACCGCATATCCAAAAGAGACAGACAACATCTATTGCGGATGAGGATTTCCTTCAAAAAAGTCTACGGCCATATCAAGTATCCTTTGGAGACAGGAAGGACATGTGCGTGTAAGAGGAAGAGAATGGATGAAAGGGCGAGTGCAAGACGAAGAAAACAGAGGAAAAGGAGATAGAGACGGAGCTAAATCGAGAAGAATTAATGGAAGACGTATTAGAATTGTGTGACGAAGAGACAGAAAAATTCAAGAAAGAAGAGGAAAAAAAGAAGTGGACAGAATCATCAAGGAGTTAGAGAAAAGCGAGAGAAAAAACTGACTGAGAATGCTAAGTTTGGCAAGTATGTAGGGAGACTTGAGCGGAAGTTAGATGAGTGAAGAGGGCGAAAAAGAGATTCTGGTAGCTTAAAAATGTTGTACGGTTTTGAAGAGATGTGGGAGGAATATGAGATTGAAAGTAAGAGAATGATACATAGCCTTCCTTTTCTCCAACAAAGACATTTTGAAAAAAAGTTGGCTAGTTTGCTTGCTTTCTCTTTATCGTCACTAGTCTTTTGTGAACTTTTGTCTTATAGGTTAATATAGACATCTCAAATTCCTGATTTTGTTTTAGATTTTGATTTAGTGTATTTCCAAATAGCTTTTGGACTTATCTTAGCCTTTGCTGTGAGGTAATTTTCATTTCCCCCCTCATTTTCCTGGTCTCTCTCTTTATTCTTGTTCGTTTAACAAGTCATATGGGTGACACGCATCAAAGCCAACAAAATCAACGCTTTGCTCAAATGGTAAAGTTTTGATTTATTGGCAGGATTGATCAAGTTAGAAAAATTTCTGTAGCTACAAAATTTTGAATGGATTGAATACGTCATTTGTTTACACCAATATAACTTTTTTCACAAAATGCTTACAAAATGAATACATGTAATATCGGCGGCATATACATGTAGTTTATGATTCAAACTTTCCTATCTCGTTAACATAAATATTAATTTTTTATATATCTTTTGTAACAATCTGTGTTTCTAATTTAGTAATCAATATTGAAATTACGTAATTTGTGGAAGCAATGTATCGGTGAATGGTCTCTAAGCAGCAAAAATCTTCAAGCCGACCACTATGGGAATTTAATATTGCTTGAAAGCACACCTTTGTTTTCATTGAAATAAAAAATTTATGAAACTCGAAGTTTTCCTTTTCTCATGTCATATTCGCGAATGAAAACTTCTAAGACACGTTTTATAAAATATCATATGACATTTAAACTCATTTAATACCCTACGTATGTATCTGTCCAATGTATTTATTTTGAATTGGGTAGGAATTCGTGCCAGGTCTCTGTGGGCAGTACAATTGTCCATTATTTTCAAAAGAAATCTGTTGATGCATTTTGTCTTTGTTTGGTTCGTCATTACACTTGTCGGTATTTCCCAAATCGATAAATAAACCTGTGATAAAAACTAAACGCGAAGGCTGAAGTGCTGACAATTGGCAGTCAACCCGACGTACGAACTAAGACCTTTGATTTCTGTGTGACCGGATTTACATAATGGAGGACAATTAAGGCCAACCCGTGTGATGGGTGATATAGGGTTACATGTATTTTTGTCTTAATTAGTTTTTATAATTGTGGTAACTTTCAAATCCTACCATTGACGTGACGAGATAACCGATAGTCTGCCTACAATGACAGCTGTTTGCGCACTACCTTTGGTTCCAACTGCCACTTAAAAGTGTTAGAAATTGATTTTCTTGGACTTTGATTGGGAAATGTGATATCCACTGTACCATGTCCCCGAGATCATATTGTTCCTTTACATGACGTGCATGTAACACTAATAACGCGACATTTTCAGTAAAATAACACAATTCCAGAGAAATAAAGCACGCCTCCATATCAGTTCAAAACAAGAAATATCTTTAAAAACGATAAACGGCATAGTTTTAATGCTGGTGGTTTATAATGTAAAACTGCTGGCGAAATAAATCAACGAACTAATGCGTTTCAGCACGGATAACAAAATTAGACCAGTTTGAATCATTTTTGGTGATAATAAGACTGCATTTGAATCAGGAATATAATTTTATTAATGTGTCATTTGAAAAGATACATCCACTTATTCAGCCTGCATTCTTAACTTTGTTTCGTTTTTAACTGCATATCTGCATTTTGCATTTACCGCTACATTGACCAATCACATACTTCATCTTGACCAGCGAAATTACGGGGGGTCCGGGGTTACTCCCCCGGGAAAATTTTAGCAGGTAAATGCAAAATCCTGGGTTCTAGTGTATTTCACGATAGATTCATACAATTTTAGGGTAATTTTTTCAACTAAAAGCAGAAAGTGAGGCTGTGACAAGGGAGACATTAGGAAGAAGAAAATTGTTACGAAAGAAGAGAAACGATAAGTTCCCATTTAGTCGCCTCTTACAATGATACAATTGGGGCAGGAGGTACAATCCAATGCAAACACGGATACAACATGCATGACCTATCAAAAGTATACAAAGCACGGATATTGCAAGTGGGACACATCCTACATGTATCTAAAATACGGGTATTACATTTTGTATATGTATGTCATCTCACCTGTAAGTAAATCATATATTCAATGTATGACATCTCCAAGGTACACTCACAGGGGCATGTCTAGTCTTATATTAAAAAATAGCCAGAAATACCTATATATATTGACAATATATAGGTATGTCTGGCTATTTTTTAATATAAGACTAGACATGCCCCTGTGGTATACCAATTTAGAAACGGATACTACAGATTGAAATCAGGACAAGGAATGCCATTTGTACATAAGTACCGATGGAATTCGGTGCCAAAGACAGCTGCAGTCTATACGTATATACCTAATTTAATACATCTCCACCTTGGGTCATACTCGTTACAAAAGTGGAAACATAAGAGCGATATAGAGGATATCTAACAGTGTCTTCAGTAATACCAAATATATTTCACGAGTGGAGCTAATATTTTGATATTTTTCACGAGTGCGCAGCACGAGTGAAAAATATCAAAATATTAGCCACACGAGTGAAATATATTTGGTATTACTGAAGACACTGTTAGATATTCTGTTTATTACATTTTTTATCAACGAAAAACCTACCCCGTATGCTAACTAGGCCTACAGCGATAATTTCTGAACAAAAAAGTAGTTTCCCCTGTCCAGGTGCTGACATATATGTCGGGCTTTCTGATTGGTCAATTATTTTGGTATTTTCTAATCATAAATTTGATTGAAAAATATCACTTTTATAGAATGAATAATTTTTGATATTTCACTGGTAAAAATGTAATAAATATATGATATGTCCCTACATGGGCGCCAATGTAACAGAGCGCAGGATTAATTAAATGTAAATCACTGCCTCCGCTAGGGATCAAACCCGAGACCTCTGGCTTACTAGCCTTGCGCTCAACCGATCGAGCTAAAGAGAAGATCTCTAGCCGAGCGATATATTGCGGCTAGTATTTACCAGGGTTACATATATATACATGTATAAAGTAGGCTTTTGTTTATCATTAATGGTGTATGTTCAGTTGTAGTCCCTACTAAAGAGGATGGTTCACAAGCAGGTGCTTCTGGACTTAGTTTCCTCAGATTTTATTTACACTCAGACACATGACAATGTGTTACATGAGGTACATTTATAACGAAATTCTTTGACATGACAGGATGGACAGATATAATATATAAATTATTACACTTTTATAGTTACAAATAGCAGTGAAATGCTGCAGAAACTTATATTGCAATACACATGATGTATATGTTTCCTTAATTACCAGTAACAACTTATTAATATGATAGAGAGGACACATATAATATACATGTTGTATAAATCTTCCATAGTCCAAGTCAACACTTTATGATAGATACATATATTACAGCAAAATAATACAATCATTTATACACATACGGTTTGTTAAAGCTTCATAATAAAAGAGATAATGTTTTAAGAAAAATGGACAATCCGTTTAGAACTTGTTTGTTACATACTGACAATAGGCCTTTCATTTTCATCTCATTTGGATTTGTACGAAAATAATTTGGAATATATTTATTTTGCAAATTTTTAACTAGCTCATTTTTACAAGAAAACAGATAGTGATATTCATCTCCAATACTTTCTAAACATAGGTTACATATTCTTTCTTCTTTCGGGATTCTTTGCCATCTACCCGTTTCAATAGGGAATTTAAAATTGCATGTACGTATTTTAGTTATATATAGTCTATTATTTTCTGACAATGCTGTCAAATATTTTTCAAGACCAAATTGAGATTTACACATTGAGTAAAAATCGCCTCTTGAAGAGTTATCTATTTCTGAGAACCACTTTTGGATAAATTGATCTTGGAGTCTCTGTTTCAGTTGATTTTTAAAGAACAATTTATTCATACTAAATCTATTTTCAAAAATAAATGAAAAGCCAGATTCATCATATATGTTTTTAACTTTGTTGATCCATTTAAAAGAAAGAGTTCCGGCGTCATGCAGTTTAATTGCTAATTTTAGTAGAATACTACTAAGTTTATTTTCATTACAAAGAAGACTGTTCCAAAAACGAGCCATTCTAAGTTTAATATTCAGTTCTAGTGGGAAACGACCCAGTTCACCATATACCATAAATGATGGAGTACTTGATCTCACTTTTAGCACTCTTTTGCAAAATTTGAGATGGATTTGTTCCAATGCACGCAAGTTTTCAAATCCCCATACTTCGGATCCGTATAACAAGATTGGTTCAATTACAGTGTCAAAAATATGAAGTTGTATATCAATAGGAATAGCATGATTACGATTTTTTTTATACAATGCATACAATGACTTTTGTGCTTGTTCAATTAATTTATCCCTTGCTTTTGCAAAATTTTCATTATAATTAACTACTACACCAAGATATGAAAAACCATCTACAATTTCAAGTGTTGCATCCTTCAGACGAAATTCAAGGTTTTGGTTACATTTGCGTTTACTGAAAATCATGACTTTTGTTTTGTCAACATTTACTTTCAGTTTCCAAATTTCACAATATCTCTGGAAAATATCCAGTGCTTTTTGTAGCCCTTCTGGTGTTTCTGCAAAGATAATGGTATCATCAGCGTATAGGAGTACAAAAATTTCAACAAAAAGATGCAATTCATTTGAAATTTCATCTGCGATTTTGTGTAACGGATCACTTTTCATAGATTTAAAAAACATTTCTAAATCATTTATAAACATAGAAAATAATATGGGGGAAAGATTTTCCCCTTGTCGTACCCCAATTAAACAAGGGAAATAATCTGATATTTTTCCATTGTATTTAACACAAGACTTGATATTTTGATACATATTTTTTATAACTTTAAAGCATTTGCCTTTAATATGACATTTTTGCAATTTCGTCCATAGCCCAGCTCTCCAAATTGTGTCAAACGCTTTTCTGAGATCAATAAAAGCACAGTAGAGTTTCTTACCACTATTCAGGTATAATGTAATTAACATATTTAAAATAAAAAATATTGTCAATTGTTGAATGATTTTTCCGGAATCCAGCTTGGCTAATTGAGAGTACATGATTATGCTTAACAAAATTATTTAACCGATTATTTATAATAGATGTAAATAGTTTCCCTAAAGAACTTATAAGGGTAATTGCTCTATAGTTATCGGGATCTTTTGGATTCCCCTTTTTTTGTAAATTGGTTTGATTATACCAATTGTCCAGTTTTCTGGGATAATTCCCGTATCCATGACAATATTAAAAAGTTTACAATATATAGAAATCAACTCTGGGGATGAGTGTTTCAAGTATTCATTTAATATATTATCTATTCCTGGCGCTTTACCATTTTTCAGTTGTTTAATTGTTTTTCTAACTTCATCTTCTGTAATTTCGCTATTTAATAAATCATCATCATCATCATCATCATCATCATCAATAACAACGACGTCATTAATATTGATGACGTCGTCGTCATCATCATCATCATCATCATCATCACCGTTTAAATCATCATCATCATCATCATCATCATTCAGAGCCTTGAAATACTGGTACAGTGAATCTAATGGTATATATCAACCGTCTTTTTCTTCACTGATGAGAATTTGTTAATAGTTTTCCAAAATTCTTTCGAGTTGTTTTTTGACAAAGAACGAAGTTTCTTACAACACTTTTCTTGGAATTTCCTATAGCATATTCGAAGCTGTTTTCTGTACTCGCTACCTTTTTTATTCATATCAGTTTTATTAATGGCTGACTTGTTAATCTTATATTTATTCCTACTTTTGTTAAAAGCAGTTCGTGTCAATCCACATTCTTTATCAAACCAGGGTTTACTCCTGTTTGTTTTTTAGTAATACAACACAATCATGTCATCATGCCGCTGTATTATCCTCATGAAAACAGTTCTAAATGATTTGAATAATCGTTTAAGCATCTCAAATTGATATTATTAATCGAATAAATTTCTTAATGCAGTTTGCTGTTCGCACACAAATAATTGTCCTGATCACTGCTGATTGTGTGGACACTGCTTATGACGAATCGTCTAAAACCCAAAGTAATGTTTTATCAATATGCACTTAATACTGTTATATCAGAGCAATAAAGCCGTCGTAGTTCAAAAAATATTATCAAAAGTTATTTAGTAACATACCGAATTCCTTTGTAAACTCACTGGTGAGCATACTTTTTTGACTTGAATTAATCGTGAACGAACTATCACTGCGGGTCAAATTCAAATTAGAATGTTTGCTATTGAATGAATTCCGTAATCATTCCTTGTTTATTTGAACCAATCAGTATACAAAGCTCGACAATTCATCTATTAAAAGGAACTTGAAACCACCCAGAAGAATAAAATGTTATGTTAATACTAGTGTTTTGATTGGTCAGCAACTTACCTAATATAGATTTTGATCCCAATGTAGGGTAGGATTGCTGTTAAAAAGTTGCTACTGGTTGACTTTTAGAAATGTCTTGGTCACTTCTAAAATATTTCCATCAAAACTGACAATAGGTAAAATTAGGTCACTGTGATCTACATGTACTTTTTTCAGTTTCGTTACATTTTTGTCAACTTCTGTGTTTCTAAACCTGACACCTATTTCACAGAAACTTCAAAAATATCAGTTTTACTCCACTATTGAATTTGTGTTAGCCAGAAAAAATGAAACTTGCATTTCACAACCGATCGGGAAATGAAACAGCGGTCACCTAGCTATAGGTGAAAGCCAAGAGAATTAGCCCCTGTGTCACCAGCACCATCACGGACCCCACTGTATGATCCTAGCTAGTAATTTAGGGGAAAGTTCACGGCTAACTATGCAGGACATCTATTAAGAAAACTGTTCTCATAGATACTTGCGAAAAATTATGTTCTATGTTTGTTTTGTGTAGCTTCCAATATGATGTCATTCTTAAATTATCACTTAACCAATTTACAAGAAAAATAAAAGATCGAAATGGTGAATACTTTGATTAATAGTGCTATTGGTGAGTCCTTGTATTGTAAACGTCTGAAGAAACATACTGCCTCATAGAGCCAGCCATATGATCCCAAAGGAAACTCACTAGGATGAGAAGTGAAACTTGCAGATCAGGTCAGATAACAAATGCAAACACATTAACCCTATTATCACAGTATTTATTTAAAGTTTACATTCCACATTAAATCATTAAGCAAAAAATTCATGAACAGCATATAAATTCATGAACAGCATATACAATGTAATATGATGTACTGAAATCGTATACATACAACTGTAACTTTGTTAAATCATAGAGGCTTATATTAAATAACATGACAGCATATGTGAAAGACGAGTTAATACTGTAATCATAAAAAGTTGTAAAGGAGTGTTAGGGTGCTGAGATGGGAAGACATGCATCATTTTTTTTTTCCGTTTTCATTTACTTAGCACCACATACTGTTCCCACAAAATTACAAATCCTATTATTTTGCATAAAAAAGGTTCCCCCCCAAATTAATTTTACCTTCAGAATGATAAATATGGAAAATCGTAGGGACACATATACTGTACACCTACGTCGGTTAACATTTTCATAATCTATAGATCTCCTGACAATCTGTTGTTCCTACTCTGGGTATTATTTTACTGTTTGTACCACGACGGCTGTCGTCGATGAAGGAGAAGACGTTTACCATTCCACAACACCTGGTTTTACCCCCCCCCCACCCCCCTTGTGTTGTTAAAGTTTGTAAATGTGTCTGGTTCACATCTTCAGCGCCTTAATATCTAATTAACATTTACTCGTCTTTCTAGTTAAATCAACAAAAAAATTTTAATGAAAAAAAGTAAATTTGGCGATAAATACTCAAAATCATGTCTTTTTTCCCCATTTAAATCTGAAATTGGCAGATCTTCCATTACTGTGAGTCTTTCTGTAGTACATTAATTATGGAAGTAATGCATTAAAGAACAAATAACCAATCATTTCAATTATTTAAATTTTGTTTGAGGTATTTTGGAACCACGGAAGCTCTGTCATTACAGTCAAACCTGCTCTAACGACCGCCTGTCTATAACGACCGATTTTCAGATTCCCCGTGATATTTTACTATACATGTATAACGACCCTCTGTATAGCGACCACTTGAACTATAAATCTTCCATGATTTATTTATTATTTATTATTATTTATTATTTATGATTTATTTAAATGTGTTAATATTGCTCAAATAATTATAAGAGAACAGTTTTCAACCTGCGTTCGAACAGATACAACACAATCCATTACGTATTCGTCAACACAACCATTATATAACAGCTGTCAGTTTTTTTTTTTAAATATTCATTTCATGATCTGCTATTATAAAACGTTAAGCTTGTATTGATTTGATCTCACTTATTAGCTATTTCGAGTAAATCAAACATGCAAAAACAGCTGAAAATGAAGATGGACAATTGATTGTCAGAATTGTTAGCAATTTGAACTTAAAAATATCAATATTAAGGACTTTTTGATATATTTTTTGTATATATTGTAAATACTCTCAAATGTAGGTTTTATAAGAATACATCTTTATGTAATTCTCTTCCTTAAAATACATACTTTAACAATGTCTTTTATATAGTATAATACATACGAGAAGCTAATAGAAGGCAGATTTGGTTTAATGATTAATTTTGTTATCAGTTTTTAATATTGAGAGTTACGGTTACAATGTATATACTACATTCAAATGGCATTTTCTTTTCAGTCTACTCCACCATTATTGACCCTAAACATCATTTTCCTGTCAGTCCTACCTAGCAACATCACTTTCCTGTCAGTCCTATACCTAGCAACATCATTTTCCTGTCAGTCTTACATAGCAACATCATTTTCCTGTCAGTCCTACCTAGCCACATCATTTTCCTGTCAGTCCTA
This sequence comes from Pecten maximus, assembly GCF_902652985.1. Classification (NCBI taxonomy): domain Eukaryota; kingdom Metazoa; phylum Mollusca; class Bivalvia; order Pectinida; family Pectinidae; genus Pecten; species Pecten maximus. The sequence goes on from NC_047032.1 coordinate 11,113,325, forward strand.
TACCTAGCAACATCATTTTCCTGTCAGTCCTACCTAACAACATCATTTCCCTGTCAGTCCTACCTAACAACATCATTTTCCTGTCAGTCCTACCTAGCCACATCATTTTCCTGTCAGTCCTACCTAGCAACATCATTTTCCTGTCAGTCCTACCTAGCCACATCATTTTCCTGTCACTTTAACCTAACAACATCATTTCCCTGTCAGTCCTACCTAACAACATCATTTTCCTGTCAGTCCTACCTAGCAACATCATTTTCCTGTCAGTCCTACCTAGCCACATCATTTTCCTGTCAGTCCTACCTAGCAACATCACTTCCCTGTCAGTCCTACCTAGCAACATCATTTTCCTGTCAGTCTTACATAGAAACATCATTTTCCTGTCAGTCCTACCTAACAACATCATTTTCCTGTCACTTTAACCTAACAACATCATTTTCCTCTCAGTCTTACCTAGCAACATCATTTTCCTGTCAGTCCTACCTAGCCACATCATTTTCCTGTCAGTCCTACCTAGCAACATCACTTCCCTGTCAGTCCTACCTAGCAACATCATTTTCCTGTCAGTCTTACATAGCAACATCATTTTCCTGTCAGTCCTACCTAGCCACATCATTTTCCTGTCAGTCCTACCTAGCAACATCACTTCCCTGTCAGTCCTACCTAGCAACATCACTTTCCTGTCACTTTAACCTAACAACATCATTTTCCTGTCAGTCCTACCTAGCCACATCATTTTCCTGTCAGTCCTACCTAGCAACATCATTTTCCTGTCAGTCCTACCTAGCAACATCATTTTCCTGTCAGTCCTACCTAACAACATCATTTTCCTGTCAGTCCTACCTAGCAACATCACTTTCCTGTCAGTCCTACCTAGCAACATCATTTTCCTGTCAGTCCTACCTAGCCACATCATTTTCCTGTCAGTCCTACCTAGCAACATCACTTCCCTGTCAGTCCTACCTAGCAACATCATTTTCCTGTCAGTCCTACCTAACAACATCATTTTCCTGTCAGTCCTACCTAGCCACATCATTTTCCTGTCAGTCCTACCTAGCCACATCATTTTCCTGTCAGTCCTACCTAACAACATCATTTTCCTGTCAGTCCTACCTAGCAACATCACTTTCCTGTCACTTTAACCTAACAACATCATTTTCCTGTCAGTCCTACCTAGCCACATCATTTTCCTGTCAGTCCTACCTAGCAACATCATTTTCCTGTCAGTCCTACCTAGCAACATCACTTTCCTGTCAGTCCTACCTAGCAACATCACTTTCCTGTCAGTCTTACCTAACAACATCATTTTCCTGTCACTTTAACCTAACAACATCACTTTCCTGTCAGTCCTACCTAACAACATCATTTTCCTGTCAGTCCTACCTAACAACATCACTTTCCTGTCAGTCCTACCTAACAACATCACTTTCCTGTCAGTCCTACCTAGCAACATCATTTTCCTGTCAGTCTTACCTAGCAACATCATTTTCCTGTCAGTCCTACCTAACAACATCATTTTCCTGTCAGTCCTACCTAACAACATCATTTTCCTGTCAGTCCTACCTAGCAACATCACTTTCCTGTCAGTCCTACCTAGCCACATCATTTTCCTGTCAGTCTTACCTAGCAACATCATTTTCATGTCAGTCCTACCTAGCAACATCATTTTCCTGTCAGTCCTACCTAGCAACATTACTTCCCTATCAGTCTTACCTAGCAACATCACTTTCATGACTGTCTATGCCATCGTTGTAGCATCAAACTGCAAATTGTATCAACCAATATTTATGCAACAGATTAATACATAGCCTTAACCATCTACCAGCTATAACGAAAATCAAACTTTTCAGAAATTTTAACAAAACACTTTCATTTATACAGTCTTGGTCTTATTTTTTCTGCGTTTGCCTCCAGTTACTCAAAATGATATTTCCATTCAAATCTGATAAATTATAATTCAACACTAACATTTCTAAGTTAGAAGTAGTTCAAAAACTACAATATCAGAATCTGCATTTATACCTATGTGTACCTACTGCAAAAAGTAATTATATACATTAACGACACAAATATCAAATGAGATCCCCATCAATTAATATTGATATACAGCTTCCTAATCGTCTGTCCTACATCAATTAAACAATGCTACATGTATCTTTTATACTAATAATATATTCAATTTTAATGTCAAGAATAAAAAAAACAAAATCGCACAATAAACGAGTTCTAAGTGGAAAAAGAGAAAAAGTGAAAGTATACACACACTCCTAGCAAAACCTTAAGTCCGATCAGATCTGAGATTTCCGGGGTTTTATGAGGGATGACTGCTCAAATCCGGGATAAATTTAACCCCGATTCGGGAAATGTACCAAATCTGGATTTAGGGGAAATTTTAATGATTTTCCGGGCACTTCCCACGTAATCCGGGATGGTTGACACCTATGTAATCTGTATGTGTCCTGTACTGGGACAGTAGGTTTGTGATAACATAGCAATGGTAATGTCATCAACGCACAGATAAATTATACATTAAAATGGAATCAAGTACTGAGAATGTACATACTTTAGTGGAAATCTTATTTTAGTGGTAACCTTCTTTTAGTGGTAACGTTATTTTAGCGACAATCAAGCGATAATCTTATTACAGCGGTAATCTTATTTTACCTGTAACGTTATCTTAGCGGCAATCTTAAGCAGTTATCTTTTTTGTTTTTGTTACGCTTATTTTAGCAGTTATCTTATTTAAGTGGTTATCAAATTTTAGCGGTAATCACAGTGCTGCAAGTATTGCGTTACATTATGGTAGCGCTATTTACACTTTCTATACAATTCACTGTATCTCTATAAAAATGATGAGGGTAGGCCATTTTTTCATTATACTGTTCTGATGAGTAACAGGCTAAAATTTGAACCTACTAATAGGAATACTTTACAGTACTTTTGATGTCAAATATGGTACAAAAGAAAGCCAAAAACACCAGACACCTTTCATACAATGATGAAATAAGGCCGTTTTACAGGCCAAGGGAAACATCAATTACATGAACGATTCAAATGTTAATTTACCTGAAATTAACTTTTGTTTCATTAACTATGGTAGAGTCATAGGATCTATGATATTCAAGTGAAAAAATATATGTCCAATTTTCAAGAAATTAATAAAAAAAAAAAATAAAAAAAAAAACACACATCTTATATTATTTTGTTTACACTATCATGATCGTAATAAGGAGCTAATATAGACAAACTCATTACTTTCGTACCGATAATAATCACCTATCGATTTTCAACTTTCAAAAATCGCATTTCCCGAATAATACTTGAGGTAAAATAAAGTTTAACACATTTTTTTTCATTACACAATTTATAGTTTTATCAATTAAAACATGATTTTTTTTTTGAGGAAATATCGTAAATCCTATGCTTTAAAAACATTTCTATTAATGAACATATCACAACCAATTAATCGCCATTCACGAAAAGTCTACTTTGGAAGTAGATTTAGACAAAGTGAGATATCTCAACGATAAAGTAAAGCACAGAGCCAATCAAATGAATTGAATGACTGATAACAATCGTACATAACATTCTAGAAAACGATATTGAGAATTATGTATTAAACGTTTACAAACTCGACGCAGACAGAAATTTAAGAAAACCTAAAACACTAACACCAAATTGCCAAACCCAGACCAAAGTAGAATCACCAGATTTTATACAGCTAACATTTGATAAGCAATAAACATGTATCTACGATTCATATCTGCGGCAAGAGTTCCAATTATAAAATGCCGCAAAATAATTCACATGAGAAACCTAATCATATCAGTCATAGAAAAATATATTTCATAAAATTAACTTCATGTGCTTTATCATATCTCGCAAAGACATAAATGTACAAGAAACAAAATAGAAAAATATTGTTAACAAGAATGAGGACTGTTACCTTAACCATTAAAAATAAAAAATAAGCCTTAGGTTTCTTTTAGATAAACTGCAATTTTATAAATCTTTAAATGAGCAGTGTCAGTTCTGGCAAATCTGTAATTACATGGCGATTAACATAATGTTCCCAAGGTGATACTTTAACCATTGATGAATTACGAGGTTATTAATTGTTTAAAATACCATCTTTAATTATTAATGCTTCAGATCTTGTGTTTATTTTACTCCAGCACTGATTTGTAAGAAATTTAACAATGAAACTTTTTTTTTACGAAGCCGACCTAACCCTCCCTCAATTTGACCTCAATATTTTTCTGTGAGCCGATACGAAATCTGATTTAAACTTATATTTTGCACTAAACGTTTTTTTAAACCCATTATTGAAAAATATAAAATACACTAAAATATGGGTTTTTGCAGTTCCCAATCCATATTTTGGCATTTCTTCTGACCTATTCAGTTACCTCCTAGAAATCGAATTTCAGGTACTTGTAGCTCTTTTTGGACGGAGCAGAACATATATGCAGCATATACAGTATTGGCTTACATTGTACAAGAGGTGTCGCAGAATGCACAAATTGGCGTCCCCTCCTCAACATAACTTATTGTACATGTACATATTAGAATGTCTTTCAAAATATAACTATATGTCAAAAACAAAATAAAAAGAAGAGTGCCAACTCCTGAATCCAGGTATCTTTGTTTGGTTTGTTTTTGTTTAACGTCCTATTAACAGCCAGGGTCATTTAAGGACGTGCCAGGTTTTGGAGGTGGAGGAAATCCGGAGTGCCCGGAGAAAAACTACCGGCCTACGGTCAGTACCTGACAACTGCCCCACGTAGGTTTCGAACTTGCAACCCAGAGGTGGAGGGCTAGTGTTAAAGTGTCGGGACACCTTATAACCACTCGGCCAACACATGTTGTAATGAAAAGGAATGCTGGTTGCCATAACATGTCGGCAACCAGCATTCCTTTTCAATACAACATTTAGATACCTGGATTCAGGAGTTGGCACTCTTCTTTTTATTTTGTTATTTACCTGGATTGTTTAAGAGGCCTCTGTATCTACTATGGATCCTCCTCGAACCAAGCGATGAAACAAAGCATCTTTTTGAACTCTGTAGGGACGTTGGTTCTTTGATTATATGTCAAAAAGGAGCCTTATTCAGATTTAGATATCTCTGTAATAAAGTCATTAACGGAAGAAAAAATATCAAAAGATAGGTTGGAAACCATCTTTGATTTTCTTGTTATTTACCTATGAATAGTTTACATTTCGAATTCAATGTAACAATGTTTGTAGTTTATACAATTTTCTGTCACCCTTTGAACATGCCATGATAAAATTAAACATTCAGGGTTATCTTGAAAAGCTCCAGAAATATCATACAAAACACCAAAGTGATACCTGTCTTGTGTTAGTGTATAATTCATTTCAAACTTTCTTTTAAAAAATTAGCACTATTATGATTACAAATGTAATTTCATGGGTAAACATGGCCAACATGGAAATAATCAGATAACGTATAGATAATAATAAAACTTTTTAATACTTTGTTTTAGATGACAAGATATTTGTAAAATTTAGAGGAGCTACACGTGTGTCCAATTTAATGCTTGACAATTTTGCTAATTAAGTGACACTTGTAATATTACCATCTACAAACATCTCATGCAAGACAAGTTTCCACTGACCAAATTAAGATTATGAGTCAGTTAAGTAAATATTTTTTTCACATTTTTAGTCAACAATTTTTCCACATTTCAGTCAACAATTTTTCACATTTTAGTCAACAATTTTTCACACTTTAGTCAACAATTTTTCACATTTTAGTTAACATTTTTTTCACATTTTAGTCAGTAATTTTTCACATTTCAATCAACATTAATTTCACATTTTAGTCAACAATTTTTTCCCGTTTTAATCAACATTTTTTTCACATTTTAGTCAACAATTTTCTAATCAACAAGCTGAACCATGTGACTAGCTTTTCAAAGTCAAGTGACACCAACATGAAGTATACAGTAATTCCAAAAAATATTCCCATAGCAAACTCTTGCTGATAACAAAGTATTTATATATAAGGGTTAATTGTGTGTTCTAAAGATCAACATCAATATCGCACAAAGCTTGTAGACACATATCAGATACCAAAAAACAAGTAGGATCTTCAATGTTTATTCATAATGTGCTTTTATTTTGCTATACCTTTAATTATGTTGAAAATAATAAAATCTGCCTATTTATATATTCATCTTTAAAATCAGTGAAAATATAATAAAACTTCAAGCAACACAAATGACCAGCTTTTCAAAGTTATTCCTTTAAAACCTCACTTGACTTAATTGGCACAGTATGATTAAGTTTAATTGTTAGATCAATCAATCTGTAATACCTGTAATGTTTCTTGATAAACCACATCGTGATATTTCTTAAATGACCCTGGCTGTTAATAGGACGTTAAACAAAAACAAACCAAACAAAGATACCTGGATTCAGGAGTTGGCACTCTTCTTTTTATTTTGTTTTTGACATATAGTTATTCCTATTAATTACTTTCCCAGTGTATTTTGACTCCTAAGTTTTTAAATTGTACTCAATTTACTGCTTTTGTTTCTCTATATACATCAATTGATCTGTATAATAAAAAAAATATTTGACATTTGACATTAGAAGAAACATGTTGGTAATTTATTGCTATAAGAATGGGCCTACTGTCCTTTTTCAGCTCTGGTGACTTGGTGAATCACACATTCATTTTATTTACATTATACATGCATTTCACTATCAACTGATACAAAACATGGAACCTCTATTGCTCTCAGAATTTGTTATGTAAACAAACTAACGTTAGGTTCTCCTCATAATCAATTCAACCAGCACAGCCGTTTTTGCAGGACAATTTCTTGGAAATGATGTATTTCTTGGAAATGATGCAAGAACCAATCAGAAGTATTCTACTTTCATTTTAAGTATAAAATGTAGTAACAATCGGAGATTTGACTTATCGATTGCAAATTTGAAAATTTGAGACTAAAACCAGTATTCAAAGGGCAAGTGCCATTTTTATGAACCCAAGATCTAGAGATCGAGATGACTTTCTAATATCGCATCAACTAGAGTGTGTGTACTCGTTACTTTTCCTCGCAAAAACCAGGCAGCAAGCGTAATAAATCGCACAGAAAATAGTTCGGAACACTCAGGGATAAGGCAGGTGATTGTGTATGATTTTCTATAATTTATTCATCTTAAGCAGATGTCTTCAAACAGATAAAAGCGTAAATTACATTACTAAATAACAAACAAATACTTCGTGCCAGGAGATAGATTGTCTAGCGGGTTGTTAGTGGGTTTTTTTTGGAAAAATTATTACCATTCCTATCCTGAACTCGTCAGGATTTATCATAGAAATTAGTGATATTTTTATTCCCTAAAAGTTCCGAATGAAATTGTTCTCGAAGAAAAGTTCCCTAGCATAGCAATAGGTGGCTGTGTTTCCACAGCACCTTAAAAAGTAAATATAAAAAAAATCATTTTTTGTTGTCTATGGTCATTTAAAATATTTGTAAAATATGCAGTTTACAAACCAGTAAACAAAAAAATAAACCCAAGATAGATTATTCCTTAATACAAAGCACCATGATATCATGAAGGGACAACCTGTATATCAGCTATATATTCCGAGGAACATGAACACACTGAATCTTACCCTCTCCATCTCATGGACATGTAACGATTCACAATCATAAGGAATTAAAATTAAAGTCATTGTCAATTTACATCCACAGGCCAAAGACTATACATTTATGAACGGGATTCAGTGGTATTGTTTCTCATCATTTCTGCTGTATTTGCTTTGCCTACCACAATGAGGACTTTTGAATACTGTACAGGTGTCTAGCCTAAAGTCCCTATCAACACCATAGAATTAACTACAAAACCCCCCCCCCCCCCCACCTACTGGTGGCTCTCCGTGTTACAGACAGCCTATACAGCACCAGGCCTCAAGATTCATTAATGCTTAATTAGGAAATTCTTAAGTTCAAATTTCCAAAAGCAAAGCATTATAACTGAAAATTCTTAACTTAAAATTTTCCATAGGAAAGTATCATTGGATTTTAACGAAAAGTTTCAGAAAAATTAAATTAAGAAAAACTGATGAAAGTTTGGCCATGTCTGAAGTCCAATAGCTTAAATCATGTTCCTGATGGCGTATACAACACTATGTAGACAGTCTGCCAGCTTGAATCCGGATACAGATGATCTACACAACTGCAGCGCCACAGCCTGCCCGACTCACAATCATGTTACTGAGGAAGGCCCATCGGTCCAATTCAATATCATACACCTCAGCGCTACGTAACCGACTTGTGCCATCAAAGCCTCCCATCAGATAAATTTTTCCATCAAATGCAGCAATTCCAGGCCATGCTCTAGGTGTATTCATGGAGGATATAGTCGTCCATTGATTGGTCAAGGTGTTGAATCTAAAATTAAACAAAGACATAGCCGTCAAGATCCCCCGCCCATGCAAATATTGTATTACATGAAATTAAAGTGGGCAACATGCATAAAAACATGAAACACATGACATATCATTTAGAATCATTAAATGTATTTGTGTTCAGTCATCAAGTTTCTGTGAAAGTTTTTGTGAAAGTTTTTCAACATAGCAAGTCTCATCAAAATCCAATCACTCCTTCAAAATATATCTCACGGAAAGCAATCAGCCAATCAGGTCACAGCAGCCTCATAAAATTTGCATGGAATATGGCGATGATCGAACTTGAGCGAGGGGTTTAGGTAATAAGTCTACCTAGCAAGTTTCATCAAAATCCAATCATTTCTTCAAAAGATATCATGTGGAAAGCAATCAGCCAATCAGGTCACAGCTGCCTCATTAAATATGCGCGGAATATGACGATATTCGAACTTGAGCGAGGGGTTCAGGTTATTAGTCTATAAAGCAAGTTTCATCAAAATCCAATCATTCCTTCGAAAGATATTGTGCGGAAAACAATCAGCAAATGAGGTCCCAACAGCCTCATTAAATATGCGCTGTATATGCCGATAATCGAACTTGAGCGAGGGGTTCAGGTTATAAGTCTACCAAGCAAGTTTCATCAAAATCCAATCATTCCTTCAAAAGATATCATGCAGAAAGCGAATCCGGACGGACGGAACCATGATTTGTAAACAAGAGGCCCAATATCACTCATCTGCTTCTAGAACAACTTTGAAGTTGATCTAGCTAGATCATTTATGTACATACTAAGCTGATTACCACTTTTTTCCAATATTATTATATATTGTTGTTTTTTTTAATTTAAAAGCAGTGAAAAAAAACCCAAAAATCCCCATGATAATTAATAATAATAATAATATGTTATAAACAATAATAATTATACCTATATTTATTATATGTATTAAAATAACCAAATAGAACTTTCTACTTTAAGTAAGTTATTAATAGTGATCTACCACCTACATGACTTTGTCAAATCACTATACTGGATATAACCACTTTTTCCAAACATCAGAGTAGGCTATAGCTAGTTTCATGAATGTCAATAAAGTTTCTAGTCCTTCATTCCAGCACACTATTGGCCTAATTTCAGGTTTTGGAGTCTCTTGGCGATTGAAAATCATTGTTTAAAGATTTTAGCCTATTTTACCCTGTGACCTTGAATGAAGGTTAAGGTCATTCATTTGTACAAACTTTGTAGAACTTCACCAAAGTATGCTACAGGCCTTAAATTCAGTCCCTGTGCCTCTTGGTGATTGAGAAGTCGTTTGAATATTTTAGCCTATTTGACCGATGTGACCTTGAATGAAGGTCAAGTTCATTAATTTGAACAAACATGGTAGCCCTTCATCCATGTATGACACATGACCAATATCAGGTCTCTGGGCCTCTTGGTTATTAAGAAGTTGTTTAAAGATTTGAGCATATTTGACCCCTGTGACCTTGAATGTAGATCAAGGTCATTCAGTTGAAGACCCTTTGTAGCCCTTCACACCAGCAAGCCACAGGTCCGATAGCAAGTCTCTGGCCTCTTGGTTATTAAGATGAAGCTGTTTAAAGATTTCAGCATATTTGAACCCTTTGACCTTGAATGAGGATCAAGGTCATTCATTTGAATAAACTTGACAGCCTTTCATCCACGCATGATACAATATTAGGCCTCTTGGATTTTCACAAGAAGTTGCAACTGTTTAAAGGAAAAAGTTGACGATGGACGGCCAGATGACGGACTCCGAACCACGGCATAAGCTCATTTACCCTTTGGGCAGGTGAGCCAACAACAAAAGGCTAACTTAATATCACATAACCAGATTAAGCATGATACATTTAATTAAATATTCAATTAATATATGTTTACCTTTCTACCATATCTGTGTACTGATCCGTGTGTTTGTAGCGCCCACCAAAGGCATATATGTAGTGTTCAACACTGACGAGGGCCAGTCCAGACCGTGCCTTCTCCATCTCTGACACAAACGTCCATTCCTCAGTTGCAGGATCAAAACACTCAACACTGGCGCGGTCAAGATGTAAGATCTTGTCATAGCCACCTATAAAATGGAAGTGAAGTTGGCAGTTAATTTTATGTAGTTATAATTGTATGAGACTTGTAGAATCTATCACACCTGTGTGATGTAGACAGAGAAATAGAATCTATCACTCCTGTGTGATGTTGGGAGAGAAATAGAATCTATCACTCCTGTGTGATGTTGGGAGAGAAATAGAATCTATCACTCCTGTGTGATGTAGACAGAGAAATAGAATCTATCACATCACTCCTGTGTGATGTTGGGAGAGAAATAGAATCTATCACTCCTGTTTGATGTAGACAGAGAAATAGAATCTATCACTCCTGTGTGATGTTGGGAGAGAAATAGAATATATCAATCCTGTGTGATGTAGACAGAGAAATAGAATATATCACTCCTGTGTGATATTGGGAGAGAAATAGAATCTATCACTCCTGTGTGATGTAGACAGAGAAATAGAATCTATCACTCCTGTGTGTAGATAGAGAAATAGAATCTATCACTCCGGTGTGTCGACAGAGAAATAGAATCTATCACTCCTGTGTGATGTTGGGAGAGAAATAGAATCTATCACTCCTGTGTGATGTAGACAGGGAAATAGAATCTATCACTCCTGTGTGATGTAGACAGAGAAATAGAATCTATCACTCCTGTGTGATGTAGCTATATATATAGACAGAGAAATAGAATCTATCACTCCTGTGTGATGTTGAGAGAGAAATAGAATCTATCACTCGTGTGTGATGTAGACAGAGAAATAGAATATATCACTCCTGTGTGATGTAGACAGATAAATAGAATCTATCACTCCTGTGTGTAGACAGAGAAATAGAATCTATCTCTCCTGTGTGATGTAGACAGAGAAATAGAATCTATCACTCCTGTGTGATGTTGAGAGAGAAATAGAATCTATCACTCCTGTGTGATGTAGACAGAGAAATAGAATATATCACTCCTGTGTGATGTAGACAGATAAATAGAATCTATCACTCCTGTGTGTAGACAGAGAAATAGAATCTATCTCTCCTGTGTGATGTAGACAGAGAAATAGAATCTATCACTCCTGTGTGATGTAGACAGAGAAATAGAATCTATCACTCCTGTGTGATGTAGACAGATAAATAGAATCTATCACTCCTGTGTGTAGACAGAGAAATAGAATCTATCTCTCCTGTGTGATGTAGACAGAGAAATAGAATCTATCACTCCTGTGTGATGTAGACAGAGAAATAGAATATATCACTCCTGTGTGATGTAGACAGATAAATAGAATCTATCACTCCTGTGTGTAGACAGAGAAATAGAATCTATCTCTCCTGTGTGATGTAGACAGAGAAATAGAATCTATCACTCCTGTGTGATGTAGACAGAGAAATAGAATCTATCACTCTTGTTTGATGCTGAGAGAGAGAAATAAATCTATCACTACTGTGTGATGTAGAAAGAGAAATAGAATATATCACTCCTGTGTGATGCTGAGAGAGAAATATAATCTATCACTCATGTGTGATGTTGAGAGAGAAATAGAATCTATCACTCCTGTGTGATGTAGACAGAGAAATAGAATATATCACTCCTGTGTGATGTAGACAGATAAATAGAATCTATCACTCCTGTGTGTAGACAGAGAAATAGAATCTATCTCTCCTGTGTGATGTAGACAGAGAAATAGAATCTATCACTCCTGTGTGATGTAGACAGAGAAATAGAATCTATCACTCTTGTTTGATGCTGAGAGAGAAATAAATCTATCACTACTGTGTGATGTAGAAAGAGAAATAGAATATATCACTCCTGTGTGATGCTGAGCATGAGAGAGAAATAGAATCTATCACTCATGTGTGATGTTGAGAGAGAAATAGAATCTATCACTCCTGTGTGATGTAGACATAGAAATATAATCTATCACTCCGGTGTGTAGACAGAGAAATAGAATCTATCACTCCTGTGTGATGTAGACAGAGAAATAGAATATATCACTCCTGTGTGATGCTGAGAGAGAAATAGAATCTATCTCTCCTGTGTGATGTAGACAGAGAAATAGAATACATGTGTATATCATTCCTGTGTGACATAGAAAGGGAAATAGAATATATCACTCTTGTGTGATGTAGACAGAGAAATAGAATCTATCACTCCTGTGTGATGTAGACAAAATATTGGCTATTTACATGTATATTTGTACAGTTAAAATTTATTGATTTTGTCAAGTAATTTTTTCAACAGTTTATAAACAGGTACTGTTTCGATAATTCCTAACACTATTTTCAGGGCATTTGCAGTAAAGTAGGTTTACATACAGTGGACCCCATAATTAAACAGAAAAACTTAAACTGATTATAGCACAAAGGATTGTTAGTTGTTCAGCTGATTGGGATTTATCAAGGTGAGACAATATGGACGAGAGGAAATTATCTCTAATGCTATACCTGCGACATAGATCTTGCCATCACAGACACAAGTGCCAGCACCAGCTCTCTTCCTCTTCATACTTGCAGCAAAACTCCAAACTTCCTGTCGCTGATCGTATTTCTCAACAATACAATAACTACACGATCCGTCCTCCCCTCCTACAATACAACAAGTATGGTCAGTATATCATACAATGTAGTTGTATCACTGCACTCCTTACAATACCAGTTACAGAAACAATGTTAACTTACATCATACAACAATGTTTTATCCCCTCCTACAACTTCACAAGACTATTGTCCCCTGACCTACAACCCTACAAGACTATTGTCCCCTGACCTACGTCCACCCCTACAAGACTAGTGTCTCCTCATTCAACACTAAAAGACTATGTTCCCTCCTACAATCCAGCAAGACTATTGTCCCCTCCTACAGCCCTAAAAGACTATTGTCCCCTCCTACCAACCTCTGAGACTATTGCCCCCTCATACAACGCTACAAGACTATTGTCCTCTCCTACAGCCCTACAAGACTATTGCCCTCTCCTACAGCCCTACAAGACTATTGTCCCCTCCTACAGTTCTACAAGACTATTGTCCTCTCATACAACCCTACAAGACTATTGTCCCCTGACCTACAACCCTACAAGACTACATGTAGTGTCTCCTCGTACAACACTAAAAGACTATGTTCCCTCCTACAACCCTACAAGACTATTGTCCTCTCCTACAGCCCTACAAGACTATTGTCCTCTCATACATCCCTACAAGACTATTGTTCTCTCATACAACCCTACAAGACTATTGTCCCCTGACCTACAACCTTACAAGACTAGTGACCCCTCATACAACCCTACAAGACTAGTGTCCCCTCATAAAACCCTACAAGACTATTGTCCTCTCATACAACCCTACAAGACTAGTGTCCTCTCCTACAACCCTACAAGACTATCGTTCCCTTTTACAACCCTTTAAGACTATTGTCCCCTCCTACAACCCTACAAGACTATTGTCCTCTAATACAACCCTATAAGACTATTGTCCCCTCTTACAACCATTTAAGACTATTGTCCCCTCCTACACACCTACAAGACTATTGTCCCCTCATACAAGCTACAAGACTATTGTCTCCTCCTACAACTGTTTAAGACTACCGTTCCCTTTTACAACCCTTTAAGACTATCGTTCCCTTTTACAACCGTTTAAGATTATTGTCCTCTCCTACAGACCTACAAGACTATTGTCCCCTCCTACACACATACAAGACTATTGTCCCCTCCTACACACATACAAGACTATTGTCCCCTCCTACACACATACAAAACTATTGTCCCCTCCTACAACCCTTTAAGACTAGTGTCCCCTCCTACAACCCTTTAAGACGATTGTCCCCTCCTACAACCCTTTAAGACTATTGTCCCCTCCTACAACCCTTTAAGACTATTGTCCCCTCCTACAACCCTTTAAGACTACCGTTCCCTTTTACAACCCTACAAGACTATTGTCCCCTCCTACACACATACAAGACTATTGTCCCCTCCTACAACCCTACAAGACTATTGTCCCCTCCTACACACATACAAGACTATTGTCCCCTCCTACACACATACAAGACTATTGTCCCCTCCTACACACATACAAGACTATTGTCTCCTCCTACACACATACAAGACTATTGTCCCCTCCTACACACATACAAGACTATTGTCTCCTCCTACACACATACAAGACTACCTCTTACAACCGTTTAAGATTATTGTCCCCTCTTACAACCCTTTAAGACTATTATCTCCTGCTACAAGAATATGTAACTATTAGATCATTAATTACTAAATCATGCATTATGTCATACAGAACAGGATCTGTGCCATTATACAACTTTACAACAATTCTCCCTTATATTACTTAGAATAAAAGTTTGATATGGTACAGTTTTGGGAGGGCTGATTTGGGAACCTCTTTTACCTTACTGCTTCATAGAATTGATGATTCAGTGAAAATGAACAAGGGGGCTTTTTTCTGGTTAAATACAGTAATATCCATATCATTTAGAATACTGATAATATAGTTTAAAGGTTTATACCCAAAGAACCTTTATACTATAACTGTTACAGTACAGTACCTTCATAATATAACAGTACCTTCATGCTATAACAGTATATAGTACAAGAGGCCTAATGTGACTGCATTGCTCCCCTGCATACATACAAGTTTGAAGTTGATCTATGCAATGTATGTCAGTTATATATATATATGCTGATGCTGATGCTAAGCTGATCAAAGTTTTATTCAAATATATGAGAAGGCTACATTTATTCATTTAAATGAACTTTGTAGCCCTTCATTTCAGCATACTACAGGCCAAATAAGAGATCACTGAACCTCTTGGTTATCGAGAAGTCATCATTTAAATACTTCAACACATTTAACTCCTATGACCTTGAATGTAGGTCAAGGATCATTCATTTGACCAAACTTTGTAGCCCTTCACCCCAAAACGCTACAGCGCAATACATCTATTGGATGTCTGGGTCTCTTGGTTATAGAGAAGTTGATTAAAGATTGAGTATATCTGACCCTAGTGACTTTGAAAGTAGGTCAAGGTCATTCATTTGAATAAAATTGGTAGCCTTCACCCCAGCAGGATATTGCTACTGGTCCAATATATACTAGCTATCTGGGCCTCTTGGTTTTAGAGAAGAATTTGCTTATAGATTCTAACATATTTGATACCTCTGTGACCTGGAATGTATGTGAAGGTCATTCATTTGGAAAAAACTTGGCAGCCCTTCACCTCAGCATGCTACAGGCCAACTATCATGTATTCAGGCTTCTTGGTTATTAAGAAGAATTTGCTTAAAGATTTCAGCATATTTGCCCCTTTTGCAATTGTGACCTAGAATGTATATCATGGTCATTCATTTAACAAAATGTGGTAGACCTTCACCCCAGCATGCTTTATGCCTAATATCAGGTGTCTTGACCTCCCATGTTATTGAGAAGAAGTTGCAATTGTTTAAGGGGAACATTTGAGACTGGACAGACTGATGCTGCATATACATGTATATATAAGCTCATGATCACTTGTCCTTCGGCAGATGACCTAATTAATATATCCATCAGGACTTCTGCTAAAACCTTTTAGGGTTGATACTCTGTGTATTTAGACGCCAGAAAATAAGATTTGGCTCTTGTGGATTTAAAGAACATGTCTTCTTATATATTTAGACCCTTCAGATTTCTGGAATAGTAATTGGATTTAAATAGCTCAAAATCGAGGGTCAACTGAATACCCTGCCCATATAGCACATATAGCATTAAGACACACAAAATATCTATATGATATAACAAAGCATTAATATACATAAAATATATACCTATAGCATATAACATTCTTCCAATAGCTACACATGCTACAAAGGAGCGTGCAATCTTCATCTCCGGTTTTGGTATCCATTGTCGAAGAACAGGATCATAACACTCCATACAGCGTAGGTAGAGGGTGTCCTCCTGAGTGTCCGCAAGAGCACATTCCCCGCCCACGGCGTACAGCACACCATCTACACTTACAGCTCCTACAGCTGTCCGTGCTATGTTCATGTTAGTCTGTAAAGTTACAAATTACATGTATTGTTACATCTACCATAGACTACAGATATCAACATCAGCAAAAGTAGTGATAATTTTATACAGTTTCTGAGATTTCCTATATAGCTATCTGTATGTTCAATGTACTGTGGGGAAATTATTTTCAGAAATTTGGTATATTTTTCTGTTCTGGTGGGAATATTTACAAGAGAACAATTGTTTTCCAGGTGAAATGAAACTTACTCATAGTATTTGATTTACTTTGGCCACAATACTGTTAACGTGGAAAATTTATGCGAGGTAAACATTTATGCTAATTATGTGGACTCCTTTTGGTTGGGAAAATTTCCTCCACACATATTATTTGGATATCAATTTGCATAATCTGGAAGTACAAAAGAAGGTGAATTGATTGCGAAAATTACCCACACGCATATGTAACAGAGAGCATGATTAATTAAATTTAAATCACTGCCTCCACTAGGGATCGAACCCGGGACCTCTGGCTTACTAGTCTTACGCTCAACCGATCAGGCTAAAGAAAATATCTCTCTAGCCGAGCGGTATATTGCGGCTAGTATTTACCAGGGTTACGTACTCCCCCTCCTCGTCCTCGAGTTTCCAGGGGTAACAGCGATGTTTGTGGAGCAAGGCGGAGTATTTTTCCGGGTCCCTACGTATACATGGGCGCCAATGTAACAGAGCACATAATTAATTAAATTTAAATCACTGCCTCCGCTAGGGATCGAACCCGGGACTTCTGGCTTACTAGTCCTACGCTCAACCGATTGAGGTAGAGAGAAGATATCTCTAGCCAAGCGGTATATTGCAGCTAGTATTTACTAGGGTTACACATATATAGTTTACATATTGAAATCCCAAAATTGACCCCCCACGAAAATAACCATGTTCAGAGTAAGCGTCCTTAAGCTTGTTAATGGTTTAACTAGAAGAGATATATTCAAAATTTAGATATCAATGCTGTCAAAATGTCAAGACTTTAATTATCTGATAAAAGCATAAAAAGTGTAGCATAAAAAAATAAACCTATTTTGCTTTTTTTGACATCATTTAAATGTTATTTCTTTAACCCAGAGGACAAACAACAATATTTACACAAAGTCAAGGGGTAGACTTACTACAAGACAAATAAATAGCATTTGCTGGTAATTCTACTGAACAAAAATAAATATGTGGACTTTTTATAGTTACTGGACATGAACTTCTAGTAAAACATATACCAGAGTACCTACCACAGTATTCCATTGATCAATGAGGAAGTCATATTTCTCCATGCTCTTGAGTTGACAATCAGTGCTGTTACGACCTCCCATTACGTATATACACGGAGGCTGAGCACGTGGTGTCACTAAGGTCAAGGCCGCCTCATCATGGTGCATGTTTATAGCCTTACTGATGAGCAACTGACACTTTGGACAATTTTTCACAAATTCAAATTTTAACACAACATTTTCCAGATAGTTGAGGCCTAGGAGAGGAAGTTTAACATATTGAAGAAGGTTGCAGGCAACTGGAGTTCGGTTGGACTCGTCACACTGTAGCCAGGCACATACTGCTTCTAATACCTGGTGTTCATTTGTCACCTGTAGCTTGTCACTTTTTAATAATGCAAGTAATCTCTCCTCAGACAGTTGAAAGAACTCCTCATAATGCATAACTTCCAGGAAGTTTTGATATATATATTGTCTTGACAGTGCTTCCAAGTCAGTACACATGTATAAATCAGCCAAAAAGTTGATTCCTGTGAAAAAGTGAAAAAAACAAAATGTTCATACAACTGAAACTCATATGAACATTAAATGATTTTTGAATGGCATTTTTTTAGTGGTGCAACGATTCACCAATGTATTGGATCACAGTATGGTGCATCATGCATTGTCTATCTTTGATTTGTATCATGATACTTGAAAATGTGTAGTTATCTCCCTTGGCCAACGTTAGCTTAGGTTTTTTAGTAAAAAACTTGGCTGATAAGGTCATTACATTACATCTGTTTTCAATACAAATAAATATGGATGATTATCAAAATCGAAATTCTGTTCCTATATCAAACATTTCAAAGAAATCATAGATTCAACATAATATATTTCACTATTAAATGATTTTATTCAGCAATACTTCAGTTTTCTGATTACCCTATGATTTAGGTTAGGGATCGTAGTAAGGTCACATGATAGTGGTGTGTCCCTGCAATAAAACTAGGATATATAGATTACCTAAACTGTTGGAGGCCGTGAGTTGTGATTGAAGGAAGGTGGCACATGACTTGCGCAAATGATGCAGACCCAGTAAACTTGCTCCTTGTAGAATACCCTGGACATTCTCAACAGTTATTTCTATCTCACTGGTATACATAAACTCCAACAGAAGCTCCATAGCCCATGCTTCAAGGCCCCGAATCTGTACATGCTCTTGTTCCGACTCTTGCATCCCATTTGTAAACATTGCCAAAAGGTACGGACTACATCCACACAATACAACCTTGTGTGCATCAAAATCCTTTCCCTCCACTGTAATGACAACATCACAGAGCATGTGTCGAAGTCGCAAGTCATGCATGACAGTAAATGCATTCTGCGGCTGACTGTGAATTGTAAACCGTCTGGAGTCTATCATAACGGAACTGTTATGACTCTTGGAAAACTGAGCTACTTCCATCCATCCAAGTAGAAGAATCTTCTAAGGTAGTATACTTATACAACTGTAAACTCCTGCGCAGAAGCATTCAATCAGTATTTACTCTCTATAGCTTCCTTCCATTATTTGCTCAACATCAAATAATTCTTTGTGAGTCACCTACAATTAAATATCCATACAACAATCATTATTCGATTCACCTTCAATCAAATACATTTAATAAATAATTCAAACTAGGAGTTCTTTGCATTATAATGAGTGTTCAAATTTTATTTGAACATATGTCATAAATAAATCCTTTACACAAAATGTTTAACACAACTATTTCAATATACTTACTATAATAGTTACATGATCAGGGCATCCAGTTGACCCTTGACTTTTAGCAATTTCAGAAGTCAAATCACTATTTCTGAGAAATCTGAACGGTCAAAACATATGTCAAATAGACATGTCCCTTCAAACCCAAGAGTCGGATCTCAATTTGGGGAGTCAAAAACATACTCTCAAGGGTCTACTGGATGTCCTGATGATGTTATATATAATTACCAATAGTCTTATAAAGTATGTCTTCAAAGGCTCCTACCATGATTTTGAATGTTGTTGTTATTCTAAGAAAGTTACATCTTTTGTAACAGTTTAAACAGAAAATAAACAAAAAAGTAAATTTATTTTAATAAATATTAATCCAGTGCAACAACTGTCAATCATGAATTGCCATAAATATTGATATTATATATCCGAATATTGCAGCAGTAACATGCATGTAACCTGTCATTTCTATTGTGAATGTCTGTGCATGACATGTACAGTAAGAAGCAACTTAATTTGGAATCTTACCTTTACTCATCTTTCTAAACAACTATACATGTACTTCCTATATTGCCTCCATTGAAACCACCTAACTTTTGTACTTTATTTGAGCGTGATGAAGGCTTATATTACGGTTCTGTCCACTGGCCGAGTACTAGTCATACCACTAACCACAGTCTATAAAACCGTATTTTTCTACTCTTCCTTATATTTATATATACCCAGCATTTAAGGAGTGGGACGAGTGTTCGCCCAGTATAATACATAGATACATAGATTCATTCTGACAGCATACATAAACTATGTACAGGATTTACATCCTTTGATTGTCAGTTCATAATAATTTTATTGAAATAATAAATAATTGTTCAGTTCACAGCTTGATTTTCTCTTTGAAACAGTACTTTTGCGGCTGATTTTTCCAATGTTCATCAAGTTTATATTCGATGTTTAATTGATATGGCATTTACAATAATGTGTTCTTCTGAGCGTCTTCGGCAGTGTACTGCAGTGAGCTGACATTATAAAGTCGACATCAGTTTGGTACTATCACAATACAAGGAGATCTAGATCTAGCTATATAGACAAACACTAATATACAGCAGCCTTCCAAATCACACATGTACACAACACCCATCACTGCCCATAGCCATACATCTCGCCGACAGGGAAGGCCGCCCTTAAATAGTAGATCGTATCTATTAGTATGACGTTAAACAATACACAGAGGAATGAGGCATTCCCAAATGGCCATAGCTGTTGACAGTACCGTACGTAAAACATAAACGAACCAAACCAAGCTTCAACATTATACAACTTGCTAAATTAAAATGTCGAACAACTTTCACTAAGAATACAGAATATATTACGCAGGTTACCTGTCAATGTAATATGTCACTGATCAGTGAGCTATTCTACACATTTGATTAAAATTTTGCAACATATTTACCGTGCAGCCGACCTAAATGCATTTGCCTTTTCTACAATGTTTTCATTTTCTGTCATTGGAAAAATACCGGAAGTAGATTAATGTACACTTCCGGTAAAAGTTACGTCCCCTGATTGAGTAAATCTAGGTCTCACACAACTAATTATTTCAAAATATATTATTACCAATGACTCTTCCACTCAATCGCTCATTTGAAGTTCAAATGTTGTGAAATTTTAAAAATTAAAATTTGAATATTTCTCTACCTGGAAAATGATGTTATTGGATATGTTTAATGGTATAATGATAACACACCAGTACTTGGAAGACAGTAATTTACTCCGATATTTACAGTGGACTGGCGGAACCCCACCTGGGGAATTCCCACATTTTTACCTGGAATCCTACGTCTTTCTATATATACCAAGAGTGTTTATTTTTTATTTCCCAAATCTCAAGACCCAACTCTTAATTCTCGTATATAGAATGTGCCCAATTCATAGTATTTTATCAGAAAAAACAACTACAAACCTAAGAAACACATTTTCTTCGGGGACTTTGTTCAGGGAAACACCAGCTTCATGTAGTTGTGCGAGACATATGGGGAAAAAAAAATTCTGCCTAAATATAATATTATGATTACTTAATTAGCAATAGGGATGCTGGGATAATGTTCATTGTTTAGCGAAAACAAATACACACATGCTTTTTACTATTTATTCACTATTTTTTGAAGAATCTTATTCTTTGTTATATTAAAAAAAAACATATTTAGCTTATTTTCTTATATCAAGAAATCCTTTTTTATATAAGAAATTCAGGATTATACATTTCTGACATCGAAAATGATTTGTGGATTTTTTAAAAAGAAATATAGAATTTTTGATATCAAAAAGTATTATAGATATAAACAAACAAAAAGTGAATAAGCAGCGAAACGGTGCGTCAATACATATATCCAACCCGGACAGCTTACAAGTTTTTAAGCCGTATGGTAAGCGTGATGATTTCGACCCCCTAGCTACTGTTAATTTTCCTTTTATAGATAGAAACATCCCTGCTTTCCCAACATACGGGAACCTTACCTCAGTTGGTTTGATATTCAAGGCCTCTATTGAATTTGAAAATAATATAAATAATGTATTTTTTCTCATCAATTTTATTTTACGGCTGAGAAAAGACTAAGGGGAGTCGAATTCCACATATTACGTTCGTAACAAAATATCGACATATTCTATCTGCTCTACCCAGCATCAGTCTTTGTAACTGAAGACGTTTCCGTCTGGCTCACCTTGACGAGTTTATCATTAATGTGGGCCGCGGTGGCCGAGTGGTTAAGGTGACACTTTAACACTAGCCCTCCACCACTGGGTTGCGAGTTCGAAACCTACGTTGGGCAGTTGCCAGGTACTGACTGTAGGCCGGTATTTTTTTTTCTCCGGGTACTCCGGCTTTCCTCCATCTCCAAAACCTGACATGTCCTTAAATGACCCTGGCTGTTAATAGGACGTTAAACACAAACAAACCAATAATTATGAATGTTAGTGTTGCGTCCTCTCCTTAAAACGAGTTCTAATCAATAGCTTAAAATTATTACTCGCGCACATTAATCATTTGAGGCGACGTGGTACATTTGCGACATAGTCCTTGGCAAAAACCTTGTAATACGAAAACATTAGGGGCATTGCGACATTGGGGCGAAACGTCAGTCGCCTGGTGACAGAGTTATTCATAGTGATAACTCCTCAAAATGTAATAAAATTATGATGACTTAGTGGTGCTTTTTAGTAAGAGTTATGGCCCTTTGATATTTCTATAGTTGACTTATCTTATCAAAGTTCCGGGCAATATGATGATCAGATTCACTTATTTCTTATTTAATACATCAAGCCGATTGTCAAATCCTCATGTACCCTTCTCCCTCTTATTCAACAATTATTTCTCCACACTGACTTTCTTTTTTTCTTTTCTTTAATTTTTTCTATCTCTTGTTCTTTCTTTCATAAATACAGTACATGTACATACCAATTTTTTAAAGCTACATTGTAGATCATTTATATATCATCTTCAATACACTATTAAATTTAACTAATTATGGAGAATGGAAGGATTATATGTATGATGTATGGATAACTTGAATTGTGAATGTATAATGTACTGTTGAAAAATCTTCAAAAATTAAAAAAAAAAAAAAAATTTAAAAAATTAAAAAACTTGTATCACACATGTTTGGATACAACTTACAGAAAACGATGACAGAAAATTGTTGAATTACTTTGGTAGATTACAAAGGTATGTGATAACGGTTGAGATACACCACCTCGCACACCTATCATTGGCAAAAAAACCGCTTTGCTTTAAAAGTTGCATTCGGAATTACTCGGCCGATTCCGTGCCATGACCGTAGAGAATTGGCCGATGTGTTCTTTGTAAGAAAAGTTGCAAAAACAAAAAACAAAAACAAAACCAAAAACAGAAAAACAAACAAAAACGCAAGAATACTAAAACAACCATAAAGATTCTTTTTTAATATTACATAAGATATAATTTGGGAATGTTTTAAAGTAGTTTTTGAAAGAGGTATGGCGTATATCGACCCCTTTGACCTATAAATGTGACCCAATAACAAGTTGCGATTTCGGCAACATCGTATAGGATATTTTAAAGACTTAAACAATACAACTTTGAGGTCGTCAAAGTTGAGCTATTTGCTCTAAAACAATAGGATTTTCATCCAAGTAAACAATAGTGAATTTAAGTGTTTTGAACGCAGTGTAGTTATAGGTTGGGTCCAAATTATATAATATGCCTGACTTGGACCTGTAATATCCATTCCGATTTGTTTGAAGCTTCTTTAAAGCTGACTTTTTGTGGCACGTATCATATCTCTCAGGATTATTTCAAATATAAAAGAAGTGCAATGATGTACAAGTGTGTCAACAATTTAGTACCACAATACCTTTCAAACCAGACATCTTTTTAAAAATGATAGACGTACCAGGTCATCTTCTCAAAAATAATTCTAAAGCCACCAGAACACAATACTACACTTTATGGAAATATTCTAAAGTGGAAGGGAGCCAAATCTGGAATAACGTACCAGTTGATACAAGACTTTCAAGACCCCTCCCTTTTTAAAACAAAAGTTGATGGGAAGCAAGTGAACAGCTTGAATATTTTATTTTCAACAAATATTTTTCACCTAAAGCATTCAGTGTTTTTAAAATGCGTTATATTAGAGTGTATTCTGCCAATTCTTAAACTTTGCTACATTATATATATGTATATTGGAAATTCTGTCTTTTACTGAATACCTTAAGGTTATGTATGTCTTTGCTTCGGTGACAATCTTTTGTAATTGTGACATGTTTCTTTTATTGTGTTAATAATCAATATGATGTCATGTGTTTTTTTTAGGTAATCATGTCAATTTTAATCCATCTTGTGTTAATATCTTATCTCACTTGGACATTTATTGGATGTGTCACGTCATTGTTTTAACTTACACTATAAGCTTTGATAAACAGGTTTTTATCCTCAGAAAATATAGTTGATCATCTATCATCTCGTAATGAATACTTTTACATTCTTGTACGAACATTTCATGAAATATCATTCTCTGATCTTTCCCCGTCTAATAAAGTTTAAAAGGGTAAACTTAATAGAGGTAAAAAAAAAACAAATCATCAATTTTATTTGTTTTTAGTGATATCGGGTCTAGATAACATGTCTATAAAATTGTGTAATAAAAAATATAATTAATTAAATATTGCTATAAAACCTCTCTAGCCTGGGATGAAGCACATGATTATTTGTGTTTTCGACTCGTAATACAGAACGTTTCTTAAAATAAACGGGTATCAACTGCCTTATATCGTATCAACGTCATAGGGTTTCCCACAGGAATGGGCCGCGGTGGTCGATAAGATGTCGACACTTAACACTAGCCCTCCACCTCTGGGTTGCGAGTTCGATACCTACGTGGGGCAGTTGCCATGGTACTGACCGTAGGCAGCTGGTTTTTCTCCGGGTACTCCGGATTTCCTTCCACCTCCAAAACCTGGCACGTCCTTAAATGACCCTGGCTGAAACTACATTGTGTTTGTGTTGTTGTTGTGCAAAGAACTGTCTCACACTTTCCCGCGAAAACGGATTTTCGACGTTACTTCATGGAAAAAAAACATGAAAAAAACCGCAGTTTTTAATTACTTTTGGTTGCTTTAACAGTTAAAATTAAAACAAAAATAATAATATAAATATAAGGAACGAAAATGATTTTTTCAACATTAATGAGGTTATAACAACATTAGCTTTCTAAAACATATTTATCGCTAACGCGATTCATGGAATATGTCCAAAAGCCAAAGTTGTCATGACCTCATGAATGTTGAAAAAATAAATGTCATTCCTTAAATGATATCGCTATCAGGAGTAATCCTGGAATATTTACTGTTATAATTATTCGATATCACAATTTAAGCATACGCGAAGCTAGGGTGATACAATTAAAACACGCAAAGACTATTCCAACTATGAAGTTATTCCAACCATATATTGGTATAAAGAGTACGAAGAAGAATATCATTGACGTTAAGCCAGTTCTTTTGGCCCTGTACCCCAGAGTTTCTGATGACATGCACCATATTGTTCACAATTTTCCACAAAAATTCCTGTGAAAGGTGCTGTTGCAGAACCGCCCGCAGCGATTTCTTGAAATCGACTATATTTTCCAGTAAAGCTATGAAAAATACATATGTTATTTTCCACTTGACCCATAAGCGCGCCTATAGCGCCATCTACTTCACTTTTTCGTTTACAAGCATACCTGTGTTTTTCACAGAGAGGTTTTCTCACGACTAGGTATTGTACAAACATTGTAGTTTAAAATGATAAACAGTTGACCATGAAAAAGCAAACGAGTTTAGTACAAGATGACGTACATGTAGAAAACCAAAATTCGAAAATTTACATCAAATTCAAAATACCATTTTTAAAATCAAGCGGCAAATTCGGCACAATAATATGCGAGTACTATCGATGTTAGTGTTTTAAAAACATATTTGACTATCCCTCTGTATACCAGCAAAAGAAAGTCGTGCCGAATCACTGGATAAGGGCAGTAATTCAATGTTGAAAAATGTATGTGGAAAAAATGCACGGGCGATACAAGTGGTCCTTGTCGTACACAATAATACAACGTATTGATTTATTATGAAAATGATTTGATACAATGTCCATGGCAATGTATTATGTTCTTCTATGTTTAACATCCTTATAGTAGTTCCGTATTACGTATGAATCATCATTTATTCACTTGACCATCTTCGTCTTCAGTACTTCTTCAAAGCTTCTCCTCCGTTGGGGTGTGCCACACAAAAGTTCCCTTTGCCACTTGGTCTTTTGACTACTCACCGCGAATGGTGCTCGGCGTGTTGTTATAATTGCTGTTACGTTTTACAATTCTATTTAGTTCAGTTATTCTGTAGTAAAGTTGTCTTTGTCTCAAATAGGAAAATGGAGAACTCCTGCGTTGGGTTGGGATGTAAAGTTAAGTTCAAGTACAACCAGGTTGGCGATGGTAAAAATCCGCGAAAAATTCAGGACTGGATGAAAGATGTTCTCCTTTCTGAAGGTGTCATACTTTCTGAATCAACAGAAGCAAAGATGTGTCCAAAATGCTTTCTCGGATACCTCAAGAAACGTCCTGCATCCGAGAATGCCAATGAACCGGAACAGAAAAAAGCTTCCGAAGACAATAATGATTCTGTTGACGAATCTGACACTCTGGACGGGTATCTTTCTGACCTGATTCGATGTCAAATCCGATCTCGTCATAAATCGCAAACGAAATACAACATATGGATCCAGTACTCAGTTACCGAACAACCACCAATACAGAATTACTACTGTACGTGTCCAACCGGTCAGAGGACTGTTGGTATGTGTGCTCATATCGCCAGTGTTCTCTTCTACCTTGGGGTCTATGTCCATAGTCAGTCTCGAAAACCACCTCGACCAACCAAGTTTACGCCACTGATGAAGTAAATAGCCCGCTAATACATATAATCCAGAATGTAGGGAAGATACTACATTGAATGTTTCTGATATACACAACGTAGCGTCATTGTCACTCTTCAAAAGTGATCGACAGTGTCTAGAATGTAACTGTGAAGGAATATAATACTCATATATATATGATATTAAGTTCTAAATACACAAATAATACATGATGAGCTGAATGAGAAAGAACAAAGCACATTATTTGTACAACAAAGTCATGGAGATAGGGAAATTGGTAAAGGGACTAACATTATCCTGACAAAAATCTTGAAACAAATAGTTTTCCTTGAAGGCGGATTCGTCCAATCGTGTTTCCTATAATATTTCAACGTATTTCTTGTCCGGACGAGATGTCTTCACTGGCATGCAGTTCTTTCAGCACTTTGATCTATATGAAGATTTTGGGGGGTTGACTAATAGAAGTTGCAAAAACGAGGCATATCCAGTAATTCTGAAGCGCAATTCTTTTTCATGGATTACACAAATGAATGGAGATATTTTCTATCGACAAAATTCGATAGCACTCGGGGTTTGAATTAGACAAAATGCCGTTCAAACGTGCATTCAACTTTATGAGAAATATCATTTTTTTATGTTTGATGTCAAATTTCACAGAAACTAACGAAAAGATTCATACAATCGATATCCGATTACGTTGCCCGATATATAAATGTAATTTTAGTACAATTTTCCTTACAAACAAATAACATTTTGACCTTATAAATACTTGATAAAGTGTGCTTGTGAGTATTTACGACTTTGGTACAAAATGGCCTCGTTCTGGCATGTCCGGAACGGAACAAGGTTTTCATATGTACTATCAGATGCCCCATGGATATGTCTATCCGGGCATTAGGTAAAGGATCGATTTCCTTCGTGGGCGGTTTTAGAGCATTCCTGCAACAGCACCTTTAATTGAAATTGTTCCGTTGGATTCAAAATATTAATAGTTTATACACGCACAACGACAAAAGTCATTAAAGTTTGATGAATAATAAAATAAGACTGGATAGCACTGAAACGAGTTCAGGCAGATTACAAGATGTTATTGTATTAGTAGAGTTAAAACATATCAAATTGCCTACCACAAGGCTTGCACAAGGATGTTCTGCCTCGTACGTGCCATCTGCTGAATAAGGATCAATGTACGTTAGGTAAGTGATGTTCGTACGATGTACTTCCAATGATCAGTTTAGTTTCGTTTTACGGCATATCAACATCAGTATGGTGAATACGTGTGTTTTAGGAGGCTGTGTATGTTCATTGTGATAGCGCGGAACAATGCCGACATTATAGTGCTGCTCAAATGAATCATACTGCTGAAAACACCCGGCAGAACACCCCAACTGGTCACATTATACTAACAATGGGCAAACAAATCGCTCATCACGTAAATAATGCTGATCATTTAACAGAAGTAGTAATAAACAGATATGTATCATTTCGTATTTATCTAGTGACATGTATCGTTTCGTATTTATCTAGTGACATGTATCATATCGTATTTATCTAGTGACATGTATCGTTTCGTATTTATCTAGTGACATGTATCATATCGTATTTATCTAGTGACATGTATCATTTCGTATTTATCTAGTATGTATCATTTCGTATTTATCTAGTATGTATCATTTCGTATTTATCTAGTATGTATCATTTCGTATTTATCTAGTATGTATCATTTCGTATTTATCTAGTATGTATCATTTCGTATTTATCTAGTGACATGTATTATTTCGTATTTATCTAGTATGTATCATTTCGTATTTATCTAGTATGTATCATTTCGTATTTATCTAGTGACATGTATCATTTCGTATTTATCTCGTGACATGTATCACTTCGTATCTATCTTGTGACATGTATCATTTCGTATTTATCTTGTGACATGTATCATTTCGTATTTATCTAGTGACATGTATCATTTCGTATTTATCTAGTGACATGTATCATTTCGTATTTATCTTGTGACATGTATCATTTCGTATTTATCTAGTGACATGTATCATTTCATATTTATCTAGTGACATGTATCATTTCATATTTATCTAGTGACATGTATCATTTCGTATTTATCTAGTGACATGTATCATTTCGTATTTATCTAGTGACATGTATCATTTCGTATTTATCTAGTGACATGTATCATTTCATATTTATCTAGTGACATGTATCATTTCATATTTATCTAGTGACATGTATCATTTCATATTTATCTAGTGACATGTATCATTTCATATTTATCTAGTGACATGTATCATTTCGTATTTATCTAGTGACATGTATCATTTCATATTTATCTAGCGAGATGTATCATTTCATGTTTATCTAGTGACATGTATCACTTCGCATTTATCTAGTGACATGTATCATTTCATATTTATCTAGTGACATGCATCATTTCATATTTATCTAGTGACATGTATCATTTCATATTTATCTAGTGACATGCATCATTTCATATTTATCTAGTGACATGTATCATTTCATATTTATCTAGTGACATGTATCATTTCATATTTATCTAGTGACATGTATCATTTCATATTTATCTAGTGACATGTATCATTTCGTATTTATCTAGTGACATGTATCATTTCGTATTTATCTAGCGAGATGTATCATTTCATGTTTATCTAGTGACATGTATCATTTCATATTTATCTAGTGACATGTATCATTTCATATTTATCTAGCGAGATGTATCATTTCATGTTTATCTAGTGACATGTATCACTTCGTATTTATCTAGTGACATGTATCATTTCATATTTATCTAGTGACATGTATCATTTCATATTTATCTAGTGAAATGTATCATTTCGTATTTATCTAGTGACATGTATCATTTCGTATTTATCTAGTGACATGTATCATTTCATATTTATCTAGTGACATGTATCATTTCATATTTATCTAGTGAAATGTATCATTTTGCATTAAACCAGGCATTATTTATATATCAGAACATGTTTTTCATTCTGGCGTGCGATGGTATTTACTAAAGATGTTAATTGTTTGTGTTCAGGTTATTCTCCTGAACAAACTGGTTTTACATATGAGCGGACTGGTAATTTGTGTTATAAAGGCGTTGGATGGTATTCAGCGAAACTGCGTCCATATGTCATGTAGCTAATCAAATAAGCGATAAAACGTAGGAAACATAGGAAATGAGCTATCCAATCATTCTATATCAGATTTCAATGAAACATCCAATAAGGCACACACAGAGAATGTATGTGGTCTTCAAAACAGTCTGAATGTGCTATTTGTATCATGTTCCTTTCGAACACTAATTAGTGAAACGACACCAACATGTATACATCGATCCCGTGGTTCACTTCGCCTTTACTCTCTCTATTATAGCTTTGTGAATCTCGTCACCGAACAGACGTCGCCTTTACTCTCTCTATTATAGCTTTGTGAATCTCGTCACCGAACAGACGTCGCCTTTACTCTCTCTATTATAGCTTTGTGAATCTCGTCACCGAACAGACGTCGCCTTTACTCTCTCTATTATAGCTTTGTGAATCTCGTCACCGAACAGACGTCGCCTTTACTCTCTCTATTATAGCTTTGTGAATCTCGTCACCGAACAGACGTCGCCTTTACTCTCTCTATTATAGCTTTGTGAATCTCGTCACCGAACAGACGTCGCCTTTACTCTCTCTATTATAGCTTTGTGAATCTCGTCACCGAACAGACGTCGCCTTTACTCTCTCTATTATAGCTTTGTGAATCTCGTCACCGAACAGACGTCGCCTTTACTCTCTCTATTATAGCTTTGTGAATCTCGTCACCGAACAGACGTCGCCTTTACTCTCTCTATTATAGCTTTGTGAATCTCGTCACCGAACAGACGTCGCCTTTACTCTCTCTATTATAGCTTTGTGAATCTCGTCACCGAACAGACGTCGCCTTTACTCTCTCTATTATAGCTTTGTGAATCTCGTCACCGAACAAACGTCGCCTTTACTCTCTCTATTATAGCTTTGTGAATCTCGTCACCGAACAGACGTCGCCTTTACTCTCTCTATTATAGCTTTGTGAATCTCGTCACCGAACAGACGTCGCTTTTACTCTCTCTATTATAGCTTTGTGAATCTCGTCACCGAACAGACGTCGCCTTTACTCTCTCTATTATAGCTTTGTGAATCTCGTCACCGAACAGACGTCGCCTTTACTCTCTCTATTATAGCTTTGTGAATCTCGTCACCGAACAGACGTCGCTTTTACTCTCTCTATTATAGCTTTGTGAATCTCGTCACCGAACAGACGTCGCCTTTACTCTCTCTATTATAGCTTTGTGAATCTCGTCACCGAACAGACGTCGCTTTTACTCTCTCTATTATAGCTTTGTGAATCTCGTCACCGAACAGACGTCGCTTTTACTCTCTCTATTATAGCTTTGTGAATCTCGTCACTGAACAGACGTCGCCTTTACTCTCTCTATTATAGCTTTGTGAATCTCGTCACCGAACAGACGTCGCCTTTGAAGCCTCTCTAGTACAAGGTAAGAAATTACAATACGTGTACTGTATACATATTTATTTTATATGAATTAGTCGTTTTGCTTTGCATATTTCTGTCTTAGTAAAATTATGAATTTAGAAACATGGCAGTGAAATGCATAAGTCGTTCCATAACAAGTATATAATTTATAATAAGTATTTAAATCATATTGTAAATAGCATAAGTCATTCCATAACAAGTATATAATTTATATTGTACATATCATAAGTCATTCCATAACAAGTATATAATTTATATTGTACATATCATAAGTCATTCAATAACAAGTATATACTTTATTTTGTACATATCATAAGTCATTCCATAACAAGTACATAAATATACCGCGCACTGTCATCACATCATTTCAACCTGCGTTCTTACATTTTAAATATTTTATTAGGCTATTTATCTATACCATCAGTACACCTCTTAAGATGTTTAGTTACTACATGGCCAATCATATAAATATAATTATATCCTTAGATACGACACTACCATAACTGGGGATTGTCTCGGAAACGATTTTTGGAAATCTGTACATGTATTATTTTTTTTAAATCTCAATTGGATGCTTTTTAACTTGCACTGTCAGCTTTAACAGGAAACCTCTCGGCATTAGATCTAGAAACCAAGGGTAAGAAAATAACTTAAATTACATTACATGGCACAAACTCTGATAGTCCTGGTCACATCCGAGTAAAGTCACATCCTTAAAATGAACATCATGTTTGCGGACAGGTTCTCTTTTCTGGGAAAATCAAGATACGATTTTCAATGTGTTAATTTCATTTTCTTAATGGTATTTGTACACATATTTTACAAATATGTTTGATTTTTCAAATTATTTTGTCTACAGGTTGACTCAAGGAAAATGAACACTACACTTAACAACAGTACCACGGAAATTAAACAGGCATCTCTCAAGCATTATCTAATGGTGTTGACTTTGTGTTTAGTTGCAGTGATCTCATTTGTGGGACATTTTGTGATACTGCTGCTTACGCACGTAAACAAAACTCTACGAAAGAAGCCATATATTGTTTCAATTCTCCTTTTAAGCAGTAGTGACATTTTATTGAGCGCGGCTATGTTTTTATTTTCACTAATTTTTCTGGTACCTTTGCGACAAACATGGATATGTGGATTTACATTTTTCCCCATGCAGCTCGGCTTTGTCACCTCGCTTGTCCATACTTTGACCATATGCACAGAACGGTATCTACATACGAGAACTATTCCAATGGAGGCGTTTTCTCTACGCAAACGCCACATGCTTACATTGATTAACATGGGAATGAGCTCATTGATACTTGTAATACCTTACCTATTTACAGTTAGAGAACCAACAATTAATTCATGTATATTGATAAATATATATGGAGATAATGTGCCATATGCCTTACTTCCGACTAGATCCATTACATTTCTGATCTGGATAAGCACAATCGTTCTATATAGCCTAACTACAAAGAATTTTCGAAATGCCGGTCGACGAACGGGTTGTTTGGATGGAGTTCGTTTCACACAGAAGAACACATTTCCAAAAGCTGCGAAGGCTGCAACCAATAACCAACCCATTTCACACGCTTCATTTCCGTCTTGTTCAAATACAGGGTTGTCCAGCATTAAAGAAGGACATGACTCATTTACTGAAAAAAATAAACAAAACAAAAATTCAAAGCATAAAATAAGAAATGCTGCTCCGAATAATTTCGAGGATAACCAAGTGACAAATTCAGGACAATCTAAAGATACGCTACAAGCAGTGCGCGTTGAAAGCAAATTCCAAACCAATGTCATAACCGTTAATCACGCTGCCAACGTGTATGTTATGACCAAAGTTCAAGGCGTAAATAAAAACAGAGAGGATACTATTTTGAACCATGAAAACCCTCTAATCAGACGGAACATGTTCAGACCTCTACCAGACCCTTCTACTACTGTACCCTCCAGCTCCAGATCAGGCTCTGTTAAGAGGCAAGAAAATTCAAACGTGCATTCATCAGTCCGGACAAAAGCCTTCCGAATCGTATCCGTTGTTTTTGTTGTTTTCCTTGTAACGATGACCCCACAAGCTCTGGTTGGACTTATACGGATTGGTTTCCCCATGACGGACGTTGTTGTATTTGGGTGTTCCATTCTAGCCGTATCCTCAGTTATTACAAACCCGTTCATGTATGTATTTCTGCTGAAAGATTTCAGAAAAGTCATCATGAGATGCAAAGGATCCCAATGAGAAAATTATATAGAAATTGGACAAGGCGATCTTAATATTGAATTGCATGCTTCTATGATAATGTCAATGTTAATTAAAAAGATATATGATATGCAGGGGCCTGCATGTGTACTGTGGAAATTACAAGGTTGGCAACTGCGTCACATGAGAAATGGCAACGCACCTCAATCGACTAAAAGAGGGTATTCATTCAAACGGACACGGCACAATTTATATACGACCGTCATCGACAAACATCTAACAGTAATACTATGTTTAATGATTTTTATTTTCAAATACATGGTTAATGGCGTCGTCGTGTGATGCGGTAAGGTGTCGTTCTGTGCTGCGGTGAGGTGTCGTTGTGTGACGCGGTAAGGTGTCTGTGTGACGCGGTAAGGTGTCGTGTGATGCGGTAAGGTGTCTGTGTGACGCGGTAAGGTGTCGTTGTGTGATGCGGTAAGGTGTTGTGTGATGCGGTAAGGTGTCTGTGTGATACGGTAAGGTGTCGTTGTGTGATGCGGTAAGGGGTCATTGTGTGATGCGGTAAGGTGTCGTGTGACGCGGTAAGGTATCGTTGTGTGATGCGGTAAGGTGTTGTGTGATGCGGTAAGGTGTCTGTGTGATACGGTAAGGTGTCGTTGTGTGATGCGGTAAGGGGTCGTTGTGTGATGCGGTAAGGTGTCGTGTGACGCGGTAAGGTATCGTTGTGTGATGCGGTAAGGTGTCGTTGTGTGATGCGGTAAGGTGTCGTGAGATGCGGTAAGGTGTCGTCGTGTGATGCGGTAAGGTATCGTCGTGTGATACGGTAAGGTGTCGTCGTGTGACGCGGTAAGGTGTCGTTGTGTGATACGGTAAGGTGTCGTCGTGTGATGCGGTAAGGTGTCGTTGTGTGACGCGGTAAGGGGTCGTTGTGTGATGCGGTAAGGTGTCGTCGTGTGATGCGGTAAGGTGTCGTTGTGTGATGCGGTAAGGTGTCGTCGTGTGATGCGGTAAGGTGTCGTCGTGTGATGCGGTAAGGTGTCGTTGTGTGATGCGGTAAGGTATCGTCGTGTGATGCGGTAAGGTGTGTTGGGTGAGCGGTAAGGTGTCGTTGTGTGATGCGGTAAGGTGTCGTTGTGTGGATGCGGTAAGGTGTCGTTGTGTGAGCGGTAAGGTGTCTGTGTGACGCGGTAAGGTGTCGTGTGTGAGTAGTAAGGTGTCGTTGTTGGTGATCGGGTAAGGTGTCGTTGTGTGACGGTAAGGTGTCGTGTGTGATGTGGTAGGGTCGTGTGTGTGATACGGTAAGGTCCGTTGTGTGATGCGGTAAGGTAGTTGTGTGATGCGGTAAGGTGTCGTGTGTGATGCTGGTAAGGTGTCGTTGTGTGATACGGAAGGTGTCGTTGTGTGACGGTAAGGTGTCGTCTTTGTGTGATGCGGTAAGGTGTGTCGTTTATGTGATACGGTAAGGTACCGTTGTGTGATGCGGTGAGGTGTCGTTGTGTGACGCGGTAAGGTGTCGTTGTGTGACGCGGTAAGGTACCGTTGTGTGACGTGGTAAGGTGTCGTTGTGTGATGCGGTAAGGTGTCGTTGTGTGTGACGTGGTAAGGTGTCGTCGTGTGATGTGGTGAGGTGTCGTTCTGTGATACGGTAAGGTACCGTTGTGTGATGCGGTAAGGTGTCGTTGTGTGACGTGGTAAGGTTTCGTTGTGTGATGCGGTAAGGTGTCGTTGTGTGACGCGGTAAGGTGTCGTTGTGTGATGCGGTAAGGTGTAGTTGTGTGACGCGGTAAGGTGTCGTTGTGTGATGCGGCAAGGTGTTGTTGTGTGATGCGGTAAGGTGTCGTTGTGTGATGCGGTAAGGTGTCGTCGTGTGATGCGGTAAGATTTCGTCGTGTGATACGGTAAGGTGTCTTTCTGTGATACGGTAATGTGTCGTCGTGTGACGCGGTAAGGTGTCGTTGTGTGATACGGTAAGGTATCGTCGTGTGATGCGGTAAGGTGTCGTTGTGTGATACGGTAAGGTGTCGTCGTGTGACGTGGTAAGGTGTCGTTGTGTGACGTGGTAAGGTATCGTCGTGTGATACGGTAAGGTATCGTCGTGTGATACGGTAAGGTGTCGTCGTGTGACGCGGTAAGGTGTCGTTGTGTGATACGGTAAGGTGTCGTCGTGTGACGTGGTAAGGTATCGTCGTGTGATGCGGTAAGGTGTCGTTGTGTGATACGGTAAGGTGTCGTTGTGTGATACGGTAAGGTGTCTGTGTGACGCGGTAAGGTGTCGCCGTGTGATACGGTAAGGTGTCGTCGTGTGACGTGGTAAGGTGTCGTTGTGTGACGTGGTAAGGTGTCGTCGTGTGATGCGGTAAGGTGTCGTTGGGTGATGCGGTAAGGTGTCGTTGTGTGATATGGTAAGGTGTCGTCGTGTGATGCGGTAAGGTGTCGTTGTGTGACGCGGTAAGGTGTCTGTGTGACGCGGTAAGGTGTCTGTGTGACGTAGTAAGGTGTCGTTGTGTGATACGGTAAGGTGTCGTTGTGTGACGTGGTAAGGTGTCGTCGTGTGATGTGGTGAGGTGTCGTTCTGTGATACGGTAAGGTACCGTTGTGTGATGCGGTAAGGTGTCGTGTGATGCGGTAAGGTGTCTGTGTGACGTAGTAAGGTGTCGTTGTGTGATACGGTAAGGTGTCGTTGTGTGACGTGGTAAGGTGTCGTCGTGTGATGTGGTGAGGTGTCGTTCTGTGATACGGTAAGGTACCGTTGTGTGATGCGGTGAGGTGTCGTTGTGTGACGCGGTAAGGTGTCGTTGTGTGACGCGGTAAGGTACCGTTGTGTGACGTGGTAAGGTGTCGTTGTGTGATGCGGTAAGGTGTCGTTGTGTGTGACGTGGTAAGGTGTCGTCGTGTGATGTGGTGAGGTGTCGTTCTGTGATACGGTAAGGTACCGTTGTGTGATGCGGTAAGGTGTCGTTGTGTGACGTGGTAAGGTTTCGTTGTGTGATGCGGTAAGGTGTCGTTGTGTGACGCGGTAAGGTGTCGTTGTGTGATGCGGTAAGGTGTCGTTGTGTGACGCGGTGAGGTGTCGCCGTGTGATACGGTAAGGTATCGTCGTGTGATGCGGTAAGGTGTCGTCGTGTGATGCGGTAAAGTACCGTTATGTGATGCGGTAAGGTGTCGTTGTGTGACGCGGTAAGGTGTCTGTGTGACGCGGTAAGGTGTCGTTGTGTGATGCGGTAAGGTGTCGTTGTGTGATGCGGTAAGGTGTCGTTGTGTGATGCGGTAAGGTGTCGTCGTGTGATGCGGTAAGGTGTCTGTGTGATGCGGTAAGGTGTCGTGTGATGCGTTAAGGTGTCTGTGTGACGCGGTAAGGTGTCGTGTGACGCGGTAAGGTGTCATTGTGTGATGCGGTAAGGTGTCGTTGTGTGATACGGTAAGGTGTCATTGTGTGATACGGTAAGGTGTCGTCGTGTGACGCGGTAAGGTGTCGTTGTGTGATGCGGTAAGGTGTCGTCGTGTGATGCGGTAAGGTGTCGTTGTGTGATACGGTAAGGTGTCGTGTGACGCGGTAAGGTGTCGTTGTGTGATGCGGTAAGGTGTCGTGTGATGCGGTAAGGTGTCGTTGTGTGATGCGGTAAGGTGTCGTTGTGTGATGCGATAAGGTGTCGTTGTGTGATGCGGTAAGGTATTGTTTAGTATCAGCATCTCCTGTTTCCATAAGGTGTTCTACAGCACAGCGCTTTAATTGTTTTCCCTTTATTTTATAAGTAGCACAAATTGAATCACCACTTCTGAATAAATAACCGCATGTCATTTCAACCCCGTGTGTGAATAAGGACGCAGTTTCCAAATGGTGTCCAGAAGAAAGAATTCAGCAATTTTTTCAGAGAAAATAGTATTTTGGATGTAATCATACACCGTTATCATTGATATAATAAAAATGCAGTGATCAAATACACATAAGATTCAATTTTAGGGATAGCTTCATCACCGAGAAGCTTACAAAGGCTAATCTATCACGTGGAAATGTAATGACGTCATGTACAATCATAGCGGAGCTTAACACCACCAGAATGTCAGGTACTGGTTTATTATGTAATGCTGAACAGTTTACTTTTGTTATGCGGTATACAGTACTGTTTTCGAAAGCAAATCTTTGATTTCAAAGCTAACCTATAATATGACGTCATAGTCAACTTCCATTAACATCGACTTGCGTACATGTACGTCGTATTTGCATTTGTAGAGAATAGAAAGTGTTATGTTACTGTATGGTCCGATAATTCCGCAGATAATCCTTCTTGTCTTTCCGTGGAGAGAGTAACAACATAAACTGGTAACCCCGATTCGACAATCCATATGTTCCTATGTCGTAAACGTATGGTCTTCGTTGGTCAGTTGACATTAAACGCATAGTTTGAAAACATGGATATTGTAATTATTCCATATGGAAATATGACATCACGAGTGTTTATTCTAGCTTGTATATTTTATAAAACAGCTCATCGACCTTTATGTTCTCTATTAACACTGGAATTTGAGACAATGTATTCATCCGCGCGACTCTTTATACTAATTTTATCGAAAAATAAAGACCGGTTAGCATTCACCAAAGAATGTAGATGTGGTGTGGGAGAGCAGAAAGCATACGATGGTGTGATGTGACGGATAGCCGTAGTAATATAGGCAGTAGGGTCACATAATCTACTTTTCTGTTTCCTACATTTTCCCTCATTTTCCGTATCTTCATGTAGTCCATTGTGGGCAACTGTATCTTCATGTAGTCCTATGTGGGTAACTGTATCCTCATGTAGTCCTATGTGGGCAACTGTATCCTCATGTAGTCCTATGTGGGTAACTGTATCTTCATGTAGTCCTATGTGGGCAACTGTATCCTCATGTAGTCCTATGTGGGCAACTGTATTCTCATGTAGTCCTATCACTGTATCTTCATGTAGTCCTATGTGGGCAACTGTATCCTCATATAGTCCTATGTGGGCAACTGTATTTTCATATGTAGTCCTATGTGGGCAACTGTATCCTCAAATAATCCTATGTGGGCAACTGTATTTTCATATGTAGTCCTATGTGGGCAACTGTATCTTCATGTAGTCCTATGTGGGCAACTGTATCTTCATGTAGTCCTATATGGATAACAATAGCTTCATGCCTATGTGGGCAACTGTATCTTCATGTAGTCCTATGTGGGCAACTGTATCTTCATATAGTCCTATGTGGGCAACTGTGTCTTCATATAGTCCTATGTGGGCAACTGTATTTTCATATGTAGTCCTATGTGGGTAACTGTATCTTCATGTAGTCCTATGTGGGTAACTGTATCTTCATGTAGTCCTATGTGGGTAACTGTATCTTCATGTAGTCCTATGTGGGTAACTGTATCTTCATGTAGTCCTATGTGGGCAACCCTATCTTCATGTAGTCATAATGTGGGCAACTGTATCCTCATGTAGTCCTATGTGGGCAACTGTATCCTCATGTAGTCCTATGTGGGCAACTGTATCCTCATGTAGTCCTATGTGGGTAACTGTATCTACATGTAGTCCTATGTGGGCAACTGTATCTTCATGTAGTCCTATGTGGGCAACTGTATCTTCATGTAGTCCTATGTGGGCAACTGTATCTACATGTAGTCCTATGTGGGCAACTGTATCCTCATGTAGTCCTATGTGGGCAACTGTATCCTCATGTAGTCCTATGTGGGCAACTGTATCTTCATGTAGTCCTATGTGGGCAACTGTATCTTCATGTAGTCCTTTGTGGGCAACTGTATCCTCATGTAGTCCTATGTGGGAAACTGTATCTACATGTAGTCCTATGTGGGCAACTGTATCTTCATGTAGTTCTATGTGGGCAACTGTATCCTCATGTAGTCCTATGTGGGTAACTGTATCTACATTTAGTCCTATGTGGGCAACTGTATCTACATGTAGTCCTATGTGGGCAACTGTATCCTCATGAAGTCCTATGTGGGCAACTGTATCCTCATGTAGTCCTATGTGGGCAACTGTGTCTTCATGTAGTCCTATGTGGGCAACTGTATCTACATGTAGTCCTATGTGGGCAACTGTATCTACATGTAGTCCTATGTGGGCAACTGTATCCTCATGTAGTCCTATGTGGGCAACTGTATCCTCATGTAGTCCTATGTGGGCAACTGTGTCTTCATGTAGTCCTATGTGGGTAACTGTATCTACATGTAGTCCTATGTGGGCAACTGTATCTACATGTAGTCCTATGTGGGCAACTGTATCCTCATGTAGTCCTATGTGGGCAACTGTGTCTTCATGTAGTCCTATGTGAGCAACTGTATCTTCATGTAGTCCTATGTGGGCAACTGTATCTTCATGTAGTCCTATGTGGGCAACTGTATCTTCATGTAGTCCTATGTGGGTAACTATATCTTCATGTAGTCCTATGTGGGTAACTGTATCTTCATGTAGTCCTATGTGGGCAACTGTATCCTCATGTAGTCCTATGTGGGTAACTGTATCTTCATGTAGTCCTATGTGGGCAACTGTATCCTCATGTAGTCCTATGTGGGCAACTGTATTCTCATGTAGTCCTATGTGGGTAACTGTATCTATATGTAGTCCTATGTGAGCAACTGTATCTTCATGTAGTCCTATGTGGGTAACTGTATCTTCATATAGTCCTATGTGGGCAACTGTATCTTCATGTAGTCCTATGTGGGCAACCCTATCTTCATGTAGTCCTATGTGGGCAACCCTATCTTCATGTAGTCCTATGTGGGTAACTGTATCTTCATGTAGTCCTATGTGGGTAACTGTATCATCATGTAGTCCTATGTGGGTAACTGTATCCTCATGTAGTCCTATGTGGGCAACTGTATCCTCATGTAGTCCTATGTGGACAACTGTATCATCATGTAGTCCTATGTGGGCAACTGTATCTTCATGTAGTCCTATGTGGGCAACTGTATCTTCACGTAGTCTTATGTTGGGAACTGTAAATAGTAATTCATTGAAAGATATATGTACATTGTACTTGACTGGAGGGCCTATTTGGCAATATGTACCAATTTCCTGTGTGGACAATACAGGTCAATAGATACCATATGTTCTGTGCTCATTCATGAACAAGCTGCATCAGCCTTTTTTTTAAAATATAAATTGCTGATATAAAGCCATAGTCTTCGGTATGTATGTACATGTTAGAAGTGAGGAAGGTGTACATGGGGACTTTGCTATAATTGTATAGGACTGTTTAATATGTGTTATAGTGTAATAAACTCGTGCATATGGTGTATTCAAGATGTTTGTTTTATTCTTACAGGTGACATAATGATAAAGCATGCATTGCGATATCATTCCAATCATATTAAAAATTAATGAAATTACTCAATCTGTCCGGTAGCATATAGCTAGTAGCTTCATGTATAGGGATATGAATCGTCTTTGTATATCAATTATATGATAAATTAATTAATGAAAGACGGTCAGTAATGTTTACGAGTATCAGAAACATATTGTCGTGGAGCAGCATGATGTCTAAAGTCAGGGTACCCAAATTGTGACAATTTTTGCATGTCTTTGTTGAATGCATTCTGAATTTTTTTTACTTCAGTGATTAAAAGATCTAATTTAACAATTATTGTTTTATTATATAAATTGTTTGTAAAAACACATGAGAACATCTACGTGATACTCAAAATCCAGCAAACGATGGCTACTAATTAAACAAAACAAACAAATCGACGACATCCGCAATTCAATTGATGTCAAATCATGTCAAATTATCAAAACGAAACTTACTTGTCTACTTGCTTTCATAATGTGTCTTTCACTCTCTGTATTAAAAAAACCAGTCAGGAGTGGTGCACAATTGATCACAAATGGCAAATCGCTCAGAAGTTTTTTTTTAAAGACTTGTCAACAAAATAAGTATTTCCTGTTGAAGTTGGAGAGAAATATGGATACCATCAACAGGCAATGCATGTAATAACGTACAAAGCCCGGTCAAACCAGGGCATCACTTTAAGGCCATATTTACCACATATACCTTTAATCCTGGCGTCTTTCAATACGCAGGAAATTACGGAATCCTTAACATTAATTTAAGTACGCCAATTCTGTCTATATTATTGTGATAAAAAGAATCATCGACACAATTGATAGGTGTCATTGAACAATTCTGCCTGTATGATTGTGACCATCTTCGCTAGCCAAGGCTTCTGATTACGTTTCACTCCATGACAATGTTCGTGGAGTGAAACGTCGGAAGCCTTGCAATTGGCTAGCAAAGGTAGACTGAGGCGAGAATCTCAGCATATATATGCTCCTTGAACAATTCTGCCTGTATAATTTTGGTGAAAGGGAATATATTTTGTATTCATAACCTAATAATTAATTTTTCTTTGTTTTCATGGTAAATACTCAAATGTGATTGGTCGAAAAATTCTTTTCATTCTTCTATGAAAGAAATTCCGAGAATGGCGCCAAAAATGTGACGTCACAATACGACAATTGACGTTGCGTATTGATTTGAGAAAAAGAATCCCATTTAAAACCAGTAAAATTGTACATAAAACATGTTTTAAATTAGAAAATCATTTTCAAAAATTAATTATAAGCGTTGATGTTAATTTTTTTTTAGTTTCATCGGGGTATGAAACAAATTTTGTTTCATACCCCGAAGAAACTAAAATAAAATGACATCAATGCTTAAGTACAGTTGTATAAATTGATGTAATTCTTTGTTAATAACAGTACTGCTACAGTATCCCCCAAACTGTTGCATACACGTGACCGTGGTGACTGGTCAAGCATACTTTGAATCTTAACTATGTCCATACATGGTTGGCCAACCACTGATAAAGCATAACATGTTGATCCACATGGTTGATTGTTGATCAACCATAGTTAACCATGGTTTGAATCTAAACATGATTTAATATTAACCATTGCTTGCATTTAACCAGTGTTTAAACATTAATCTAAGTTAACCATTGTTTAAATCTAACCATTGTTTAAACATTAATCTTATAGTTAACCATTGTTTGAATCTAACCATTGTTTAAACATTAATCTAAGTTAACCATTGTTTAAATCTAACCATTGTTTAAACATGAATCTTAGTTAACCATTGTTTGAATTTAACCATTGTTTAAACATGAATCTTAGTTAACCATAGTTTGAATTTAATCATTGTTTAAACATTAATCTTAGTTAACCATTGTCTGAACCTAACCATTGTTTAAACATTAATCTTAGTTAACCATTGTTTAAACATTAATCTTAGTTAACCATTGTTTAAACATTAATCATGGTTAAC
Organism: Pecten maximus; assembly: GCF_902652985.1. Classification (NCBI taxonomy): domain Eukaryota; kingdom Metazoa; phylum Mollusca; class Bivalvia; order Pectinida; family Pectinidae; genus Pecten; species Pecten maximus. Next base: position 11,156,296 of record NC_047032.1, read on the forward strand.
CATGGTTTGAAACTAACCATGCTTTAAACATTAATCTTAGTTAACCATGGTCAGCTATTTAACATAATTGTCAAAAGCATAGCTAACCATGGCTAACCATGGCTCTTTGACAATGGTTTAACTATGGTAATGTAAACCATAGTCTTCAAAGTTGCAATTAATCGGAGAAAAGAACCTTTTTCAGATTTAAAAAAATCAAGTACCATTACAGTACAATATATTACATTAAATGAAAAAACTAAACATTATTTCAGTGCTTTGCTTTATTAATTCCATTCATGTGTCAAGGTTTTGGACCAAAAGGTTTTTAAAAAAATTAGCCAAATGCATGCATTCTTAAATACATGTACATTTATATTTATGAAATATATAATAATATATACTTAGTTTTTCAAAAATATAAAGCCCTTAACAAAATCCAGGTATATATTAGATACACAAGAGAATGGAATCAAGGTTCAATGAGTTGTGCTATATCTTCAATTCGCGATGAATACAAAGTCCACAGAACAAAACTCGAACAACTTAGATCATGCAAGAGGTTGATTTAAATGTAAAATCTGACTGTTATTTTAGTTTACAAGCATTTTAATGACAGAGTAATTCTTGCAGAATAGCTTACATGTAGAATTATAAAAACCAACACAACTAAAAATTGAATGAACTGATGAACTGGATTGTATCATGGCTATACAATGTATATATTTGACATAAGCTTAATTAAAAAATATTCATTACTATAAAAATTCAAGTGAATAAAATGATAAGATTATGCAGGAGAGGAATGTTGTTTGAAGAATTTTAGTCTATTACAAATTACCTATATCTACCTGTTGTTACCAGTGCAATCTCTGTATTATTATTACCTGGTGATTTATACTATGATTCAATAATTAGAAGTATAATATAAAGTAAAACAATACAATCTTATTATTGTCTTTCATCGACAAATAAACTCTTTTTAGATTGTATTTATTGTTAATGTAAATGCAATTTCAAATCTAGGTGATATATAAATGGAATGGCGCCTATTATATTGACATACTGCAAAAGTTATGTCACACAAAGTAATTGTTCTCAATCACGATCCTTGCTACGTTTGATTTATCCATAGTGCTGTGTAAAGCATTCCTGTGACTTTCATCAAAATGGTGTAACAATTACATCATGTGATCTTAGACCGCATATATTGCCTCACTGAGTTGTAGCGGAACTGGACTGGGTCGATCACCGTTGAAAAAGTAGCTCAATTGGTAGAGCATCCGGCTAGTGTTCGGAGGTCCCGGGTTCGAACCCCCTTCTATCCGCTGCATTTTCTCCTCTCCTGTTACAAAATTGGCGCCCATCTAAAATACCCACAGTGGTGGTATAAAGGTCTCTAATGTGGCTTTGAGGGCAAAGACTTGAAAAAAAGGAGGGAAGTGTCCTGGACTGGGTCCATCATCGGTGACCAGGTAGCTCAATTGGTAGAGCATCCGTCTAGTGTTTGGAGGTCCCGGGTTCGAACCCCGGTCTGGCCGCTACATTTTCTCCTCTCCTGTTACAGAGTTAATGGAAGACTGCAGTGCCAGATGTACTTGTGCAACACATACAATTCCGACCTACCAATGGTGACCTTCACCTTAATTTTAACAGTGAAACTACACTCCCAACCCTCAGACATTTTTTGTAGATTACTCTGTCAAACTTCTTGGTCATGGCGAATAAAACAAATCCAGTTTGATTATGCCACTTAAAGGGTGTTTTGCAAACATTAATACGAATTAGACCATTCTATTTTCATTACATGACCTTTGTTGACCTTTAAAAATATACCGTTAGAGCTAGTCAATGGCATTTTCAATTTCTATGAAATCTCATGAGATTTGTCAATAAATATGACAGCTAGAGTGATGACAGAAGTGTGGCAGAATAAATCTATTCTATAAAATATGATTAGATTTTAACTTTTCAACATTGCATTTCCCCAATTTACACGATAAGAAAAAATCAATGAAAATGAGACAAAAGCAAAGCTATTACAACAGTAATACAGCTGTATATACCAGATGCCCTACTGACAGAGGATTTGTGGTTATTAGTAGATCAGAAAATACATTTTAAACAAGAGTTCAACATAGCTCGCTGAGTGGGTTGAAATTTGAAAATCAATTGTTTAGAAATAGGTCAAAGGTCACTGTCATCAGGTACACAAATGTAATACCAGTGGAAAGGCTTTGTCACAAGGAACACACATGATAAATATGTAAGCTGTAATACAATTAGCATGGACTTTTCTGGGCTGTCCAGGCGAGCCAAAAATCTATGAATACTTGAGATATATGCTTGTTTTTTTGGAATATTCATTATTTTTACTGAATTGTGTAAGGCACTTTTCCTTCATAATGGATTAGAATGCATCATTTTGGGTTTATTAGTAAAATGACCACGGATATCAGAGTCTGCATTATCAGAAGAACCATATCTATTTACAACTATAAGCCCCTGCCCACAAATATGTCCCCTTCTTCATCATTCAAAATCATCAATTTTAAATAGTAAGCTTAAAGTGGTCTACAAACTTTAAGTACTAGGGATTCAGGGCTTATTTGATGATAAATGTGGTACTTAACTTTTATGCTAGAGGGGGGATGGGGGGGGTGGGGGGGTGGGGGGGGGGGGGGGGGTGGGGTTATTTGAGGATAAATATGGTACTTAACTTTAAAACCTATAGGTGAGAGGATTATTTGAGGATAAATATGGTACTTGAATTTTACACTAAGGGAGGGGGTGGGGTGGGGGGGGGGGGGGGGGGTGTTTGGGGGTGGGTAGTTATTTGAGGATAAATAATTTTACACTAGGGAAAGGGGATTATTTGAGGATAAATATGGTACTTAACACTACGGAAGGGGGACTTATTAGAGGATAAACATGATACTAAGCTTTACACTAGAGAAGGGGGCTTATTTGAGGTTAAAAAAGTTACTGAACATTCACACTAGGGGATCAGGGGCTTATTTGAGGATCAATATGATGCTTGGCTTTTGCAATAGGGAAGAGGGCTTATTTGTAGGTAAATATGGTTGTACATGTATCTCAATAAAGAAAGCATTCAACTAAACAAGATTCTGAGTGTTAACTCTTAACAGAAATGTGTCTGATGGCTTTCGAAGAAAACCATACAAAATGAGGGTTCATTTAAGGAGAACAGATAGACAGAAAACATCCACTGTGTACTGTTTAGCCGAAAAATGAAGTATGATACAGTAATCATGGATTTGTATCCTAGTCGTCCTCTGTTATTCCTTTGGCAATCAGTTCATCATAAACTCGTCTCAGATATGTAGGATCTGGATAGCCGAAGCTGAAAAAACAACAGTAATTTACATTTCAATCACTACCGATATTACATTATTAATTTGTAATTGAACCAGAACTACAGTGTATTATTGCTTGTTATCAATATTTATGTAAGTCAAGTACATTGTCAGAAACTACGAGACTCGATCAATCTGCTCTAGTGTTTGTGACAAAACCAACAAGGCTCTTTCAGAGTCTCACTTGGTTTCTAATGATGGTAAGTGCATTTCGTAATAACTTGTTATACACCTATCAAAAGGTATCCATCCTGCATAAGAAATAACCCCTAACAAAAATCTCCATTTTTTTTACCTTTAACAGTCTGAAATAGTGAAGATATGAATAGATGACAAAGGGAGTGTCATTTTGTCAGTGAATGTATAATACCATTTAAAACACACATGTCAAACACCTCAGCTGAATCCTCATTAGTACTGACACAACACTGTTTAATAAAAACTTTAACCTAGCTGCCCAGATGCCAATGCAGACGCCCACTCCTAGGCTGGGGGTATATTGACAGCTCTCCTGTACTTTGTCTCGGCAAGCTAAAAACCTGTATACAGTTGAATCTGTACAAGCAACCGTCTCTATTTGGGGACCCTTTGTTCTAAGCGACCATCTCAATTCCGCTACCTCCACCCCCCACCCCCCACCCACCCTATATATAGGGGCTGCCACGGTTGCGGAGTGGTTAAGGCGTTCTGACACTAGCCCTCCACCTCTGGGTTGCTTGTTCGAAACCTACGTGGGACAGTTGCCAGGTACTGACCGGAGGCCGGTGGTTTTCTCTGGGTTCTCCAGCTTTCCTCCACCTCCAAAACCTGGCATGTCCTTAAATGACCCTGGCTATTAATAGGACGTTAAACAAAATACACCAAACCAACCCCCCCAACCTCCTATACCCCTGCAGTTTTGCTCTATATTTTATCTATTAAGTAACCCTTTGTTCACGAGACCAGCAACCACAATTTTTTCCCCTGTGATAACAATAACTCTCTAATATGCAACCAGAAGTCTTCAAAATGCCTTCCATTACCTTTTCTACTTTGATAACACCCAAGTATATTTACTTTTAGCGAAAAAGGACAGCTGAAGAGGCGAGGAGATGTTCCAGATCTGTATTTTCATAAAGATATTGATCCCTGTGAAAACATTCAGCTGTGAATTTTCACAGTTACATCTGGCCTATCTACTTACCGTTGAGGACCCCCTTTGATATTGGTCTTGTGATGGATATCATTCCAAGTAGTGACATTGTCACGTCCTGTGGTGATTGAAGTTCCAACTGTGAAGATGAGTTTCTTGGCAAAGGCTTTCAATAGCATAGCCAGGATTCTATTTCCATCTGGATTATCAGGCAAAAAGGCTGACCGGTGTAATCCTTTGTAACTCGTGCCCGGGTTAGGATGTCGGTCCTAAAGCATTGGATATAAGTGTCAGTGTATATATTAATAATGCTGGGGTATTAAAATATTTGTATCAAAAAAAAAATATGTGTCAGAGTATCAACATTACATTCACAAACACCTCCTGAAATTACCTATTGTACCTAACTCCAACCCCTAATTTGTCTAAAATTCATAATAAATTTTTTTCAAGGTGTTTTATGAAAAGAGTGAACAGTTCTCTACATGTACTGATAAAATACAGTTCAATACAGGTGCCAAATAGGGCATTCATTTCAGCCCCTTTAGGGTTTGCAAAAATGTATTACCTAATGATCACCAGCATAAACTATGATATTCAAAATATCAAATTTTGGATTTTGTGTGAGTTCGTAGAAAATTTTTGAGTCATTCTCGATAAGGGGGATTTGTTAAATGAAAATTTTATAATAACAGTTCAGACAAATTGAATACACTAGTGTGTGTTTTTTTCCCCACTACATGTACATATATAACTTTCAGGCAATAATTTTAAATAGGTCAGTTGGGGAAAGTTGAAAACAGAAAAAGGTCACAGTGATCTAGTTTACATAGTCTATTTTTTATAATGCTTTAAAAGCATGACGAAAATCTTCCATTAATCAACTTTCTTATCTGTGAAGTTTGCCTAAATACAATGTACTGTTACATAAAATTTTTAGCGGTAAGCTTAATTATTTTAGCACATTTTCCTGCTAAAAGCATTAAGATAAAATGCGCTAATTGCAATTTTTATATATCGTTTCTATATGAAATAATATTGGTACGACAATTCATCAATGCTATGATCTGTTAGAATTAAGAAATACGCTAGAATTTGAGTACGCCAAAAAAAGTATGGTTACAGAACATATCAACCAGCCTGATTTGTTTTGGACCTACACCTGAAACCCAACATTTCATTATGTGCCTATAGATACCTACCGTTTGAATGCCATCAGGTATATCATATTCTACTACTATGGTTCCAACAGTCTCATAGCCAGCCACATTAATTTCCGGCGTTGTATAGTAAGACATGATGCCGTCAGGTTGGTTCCCTTCCGGATTAGAATAGCGAAACTTACACACTGCACATGTCCCGTGAACTTGTAGATGCCTCCCAATGCAGTCCTTGCAAAAAATATGCCCACACTTTTCCAGTTTTGTTTGTTCCATTGGTCCCTTTTCATCCCGACAGATGGAGCATACAAAGCCCTTCTCTGGAGAACGGTGATTATTGTCAGATATTGAACGCTCCACTTTTTTGGCTCCGAAATTGTTTACAAAATCCAACTGATCTTCTAAGCTTACTGTGCTCTTGGTTGAATCTCCTCTTTTATACATAGTTTTTTTAAAGTTAATGTCATCCTCGTCCTCATCATCATCATAAGACATCTGTTTAAACACTACAGTATTTCTAGGTGGACTGGAACCTCCGACTGCTCCTAACTCAGAATCGTCTGTTTGAACACTGAGATCTTCATTCTTAGATTGAATTTTCATATCGTTTATCCCTCTTATATTATTTACATAGCCTTCATCAATAGTATCCTCATCCTCACTAAGACTGTTGTTCAGATATGATTTTTCGCTGGTCTCAGGCTGTGTTGAGTTAGACTCTGGTTGTACTGTGCTTGTCTTGTCGGAAACAGATGGGTTTTCTTCCATTGGAGTTTTCTGTACTGACATGGCAGATGAATTTTCTGAAGTCAAACCATTTTTCGGACTCTGATCACCAAGCACCGCTTCCTGAACAGGAAGTTCATGAGATTCTCTCAGCACCTTCTGCATTACATCAATCAATGACTCATCCAATGAGACCAAGTGGATTTCTTGTAGACTTGATGACAGCAGCAGAAATTTACAGTAAATCAAAGGAATGAGGCAAGTTGGGTTTGGGCTGACATCACCTGAAATAAATGAAAAAATACAGGGTTACATATATACCACAAAAAGTTATCACAGGAGACAATTATAATATTCATCTTGTACTACAGAACGTAAGAATTATATATAGAACAACTTTGTTATGATTAAGTTCAGGGATGAATTTTGGGTTACCAAATGGTTGGGTCATTTTCAAGAAAAAGAGCTATCCGTAATATAGTTCATGGGCCATTTATAGAAATTCAAAAGATTTTTCTGAATCATGTGGGTCATTCAGGAAAATTGTGGGCCAATAGTCCCATGACCCCCTCCAAAATGATCCCTGATTAAGATATACGGTACATATCAAAATATTGAAAGTAATAAGAAATGATTTCTTAATATTTTACTATGTTTTTTTTTTGTATGGATATGTTGAAATTGGGAGTCCCGAGAGGACACTTGACACCACCAGAAAAGGAGATCTATGAGGACGACAGGAGCTTCCAGGTTATGAGACCCCAAAGGGCTCTCAGGACCATCAGATAAAAAGACCTCATAGGATTGTAGGGGCTGCCAGATAATGAGATCCTAGAGTCCACCAGGGAAGCATTCTGGGGACCACCTGGTATTGAGGTAAGGAGATACCATAGGAATCTTGGAGCAACCAGGTTAGGAGACTCCAGAGTGCTCTGGGGGCCACAAGGTCACAAGTCCCAGATAGCTCTGGGGGGTGGGGGCACCAGTAAGGAACATCCCAGAGGGCGCTCTGGGCCACCAGATAAGAAGACCCAAGAGAGCTGTAGGGGCTGTCAGATAAGGAGACATCAAAGCGGTCTCAGGATCACCAAATAAGGAAACCTCAGAGGAATTTTGGGGTCACCAGGTGTGGAGACATCAAAGGGGTCTGGGGACAACCAGGTTATGGGTCCCAGATTGGCTCTATGGGCCACCAGGTAAGGAGATCCCAAAGGGCTCTGGGGACCACCAGGTTATGGGTCTCAGACTGGCTCTATGGGCCAACAGGTAAGGAGATCCCAAAGGGCTCCGTGGGCCACCAGGTAAGGAGACATCAAAGGGCTCTGGGGACAACCAGGTTATGGGTCCGAAATTGGCTCTAGGGGCCACCAGGTAAGGAGATCCAAAAGGCCTCTGGGGACCACCAGGTTATGGGTCCCAGATTGGCTCTATGGGCCACCAGGTAAGGAGATCCAAAAGGCCTCTAGGGGCCACCAGGTTATGGATCCCTTATTGGCTCTGGAAGACACCAGGTAAGGAGACATCAAAGAGCTCTTGGGCCCCTAGGTAATAGTCCTAAAAGACCCTGGAGACCACCAAGTAAGGAGACGCTGGCAGGCTCTGGGGTCAACCATGTTGTGATTTCAATAGCTTCTAAATTACAAGTTATGTTTCAAAATAATTTTCTCCATTTTCTTTTATTATTCTCTTATAATAATATATACACATATTTAGTTTTTTCAAAACCTTATGCCAATAATGAACTTACTATGATGAAGCTTGGTTGATAAAAGGATCATTTCTATTCATTATTTTAAAACAAAATAAGAAACCTGCCTTCTTCAGCTAAACAAATTAACCAATAGACAATCTAATAGTTGAACTACAGACAGACTACAGACAGACTGTGTCTATAAATAAATACACACAGATTGTGTGTTACTACAGACAGATGTATAGACAGACAGTGTCTGACTACAGACAGACTACAGGCAATGGGTCAGACTACAGACAGATGTATAGACAGACAGTGTCTGACTACAGGCAATGTGTCAGACTACAGACAGACTAAAGACAGACTGTGTCTATAAATAAATACACCAGATTGTGTGTTACTACAGACAGATATAGTGTCTGACTACAGGCAATGTGTCAGACTACAGACAGATGTACAGACAGACAATGTCTTACTACAGACAGATGTATAGACAGACAGTGTCCGACTACAGACAGACTACAGGCAATGTGTCAGATTACAGACAGATGTATAGACAGACAATGTCTTACTACAGACAGATGTATAGACAGACAGTGTCCGACTAGACAGACTACAGGCAATGTGTCAGACTACTGACATGTATAGACAGACAATGTCTGGCTACAGACAGATGTATAGACAGACGATGTCTTACTACAGACAGATGTATAGACAGACAGTGTCTGACTACAGACAGATGTATAGATAGACAGTGTCTTACTACAGACAGATGTATAGATAGAGAGTGTCTGACTACAGACAGATGTATAGACAGACAATGTCAGGCTACAGACAGATGTATAGACAGACGATGTCTTACTACAGACAGATGTATAGACAGACAGTGTCTGACTACAGACAGATGTATAGATAGACAGTGTCTGACTACAGACAGATGTATAGATAGACAGTGTCTGACTACAGACAGATGTATAGACAGACAGTGTCTGACTACAGACAGATGTATAGACAGTGTCTGACTACATGTGTATACACACAAATGTACGGACAGACTTTGGACTACAGATGAAGGAAGGGCAATGAATTCAAGTAGCCCACCTTACTGATGATCGATGGGAGTCTAAAATACTGCTATTATCTGAATATGAATAACTTACTTCCATCAATTATTACTGCCAAAGAGAAGAACTCTTCTCTTGATGCTTTGTCCAGCATATTTGTTACCATGGTAACCTCATTATGATCATAGTTGTCACTCTCTTCTGTTAATTCATTTTCTGCTACAACACAAAACAACACTTTTTTACAGGGTAACATTCCACCAGCACCGACAAAAACATTGCCGGACTCACAGTCCTTGTTGTCATGTTTTATTGCATGGCGTTCTGAAGTGTAGTGATTTCCTCCATGCTTTGCCAGCAGATGACAAGCTATGGTTTCTGTCGACCATTTCCTGTCTGTGAAGCAGACGATACCATCCACCTGGTTTGATAAAAGTTCTTCAGAGAAAAGGTGGATGGCTATTTCCTTTTCGATCTCTTGTTGGCCTCCTCTAGACTCTTTGTTGCCCATATTAGTGCTTCTTACATATCTGTAAGTATAAATAATATATTTCATAAAACACCTTCAGATTTAGACAACAGGGCTTATTATTTGTTGTAATGTTAAAAGATTTGACTGTTCTATTTATATATTCTTCCAACATTAGAAACTGAAAAATATAGATCTACAAGACATGAATGTCCATTCTAAAGCAACTCAGTATCAATTTTTGGCAAATGCACTGTACATATGTATCTATGAATTTTACTACAAGGGACCTTGACCTTCGCCTAAAAGGAGACTTTATTGATTTTTGTACATTCTGATAGAATTTTTTTTATGAAATGTATGTCAACAGAAACAATGCCCTTGACCTAATAGGCCCCCGGAAATACATTCATGACCTTTGTATTGACAATGAAATTCGAAAAAAAAAAATTACGAAGGAAATGAGATTCTAGAGTGACGAGAATGATTTATGATGGGATGGAATGTAACAGCAAGAGTTTTAAATGATGGGATATATATTTATAATATGTAACAGCAATACTTCTTATGTTTTTTTTGATGTTTTGCATGCATGTACATTTGTATGATTACCATATTGATAACATCTTTGCCAAAATTGCTTTATTTTCCTTAATTATACATATTTGTATAATCAAAATAAGTAATCAAATTTCTTTTTTTTCTAGAACAATAGGCAACTGGAATTGCCTTCAGGCTTACACTGTGGAGAGTGACTTGATTGAATCAGCAGCTGTATCATCCCTTAAATGTTTATTATACACACAAACTATACACACATTATACACAAACTATACACACCCTATACACAAACTATACACACACTATACACAAACTATACACACACTATACACACATTATACATAAACTATAAACAAACTATACACACACTACACACACTATACATAAACTATATATACACATTTTACATAAATTATACATACACTACTCACACATTTTACACAAACTATACACACCCTTTACACAAACAATACACACATTATACACAAACAATACACACACTATACACAAACTACAGAAACTATACACAAACTATACAAACATTTTACATAAATTATACACACCCTATTCACAAACTATACACACACTATACACCATCTATACACACATTTTACACAAACTATACACACACTATACACACACTATACACACCCTATACAAACTATACACAAACTACACACACTTTACACAAACTATACACACCCTATACACACACTCACCCATCACTACACACACACTATACACACCCTCACCTATCACTGCACACACATCAGACTACGTAACATAATCTCCATACTTCAGCGCGATGAAGGCGCGGGTACTCATACAATAGAAACATAAAATTTTCTAAAATATAACAAAATTAAGCTACATTATGTATTTCACATAGATCACTCACACCTATTATAGTCCCCAAGATAAAAGTATGTTTAGTCAATCAGCTCAAGTCAGTACTATACCAGATATTCAAAAATATATACATCACATTGCAACACTTGTATCCTTATGAAAAAATATATACAATTTCATGTATTTTTAATAGGAAGTTAGGTAAGTAGTGTACTTGCATGATAAACTGGCCCATGATGCATCACCACAGGCGTGAACTGGCTGGCTCTTAACAAAGCAACTTAAGTTTATTGGTTATTGGTTTATTCTGTTTAATGTCCTATTAACAGCCAGGATCATTTTTAGGACTTGCCTGGATTTGGAGGGGGAGAAAAGCCGGAGCATCCGGAGAAAAACCACCCACCTACGGTCAGTACCAGGTAACTGCTCCACATGGGTTTCGAACTGGCGACCCAAAGGTAGAGGACTACAGTGTAGCGATATAGTGTCGGGACACCTTAACCACTTTGCCACCGCCGCCCCTTATCAACTTAAGTACGTAATTCAGTAATTCAGTATTTTATATGACCTGCATGACCTAAATTTTGTAAATATATTGTATGACACTTTGATAAATAGCTTTGATAAAGACGACAATGACGACGGCAGCGGCAACGACGATGATGATGATGATGTTGATGACAATGACCACAATTGAAACAATCATACATGTATGTGGCCACTAAACTACTAACAGTGTTCGAAATTAAAGGTGGTCCGATGGTCCGAGGCTATAGAAAACCTGGTCGGTCTATGTAAAATTTCAAAGTGTTGGCCCCATTGGCTATGAAAAGTTTGAGCCCTGACATACATTACAATTCATGAAAACAACATTCCATTATTTTCTGACAAATGATCATATGAAATCAGAGCTTACAATAGAGTTTATTTTACATATAAGAGTGTGTTATTACTGGATGATGCAAGCATTTGCGTGACAGTTATGCTACTTTCAACAATGTTTTAAAAAAATTGGTCTATCGAAAAATGACTTGGACTATGGGATTTGAATTTTCTGTAGACATATTGTCTAAGGAATTTTCATATATAATTTCATACACTGTACTAAATCTCCCATACAGGTAATAGGCAATGCAATTGACTGCCAGTGCAGACTTTAACTTTTTTGGCAGAAACGAGAACATATATTTTGGTAATAAAACCCAGAGTTAAAATATTATCTCCTCGATGTAATAGTACAGTGTACATAACGACTAAGGATATTGGATTTTAACTCTGGGCGTTAATTACTACATACATGTACACTGTATATGTAGGTACATATGCCCTGATAGCTATGGTGTATTCTACTGATCAATGATGCTTCGCCCATATATTATTTTTCATTAAATACAAGAAACGTGATCCTGTAAGCGAAGCTCTGTCGATAAGATGTACAGTAGCATACAAATGTAGTGAAATCATATTTCCTGTCTGTAACTGGAATCGTCTTACCGTGCAACGACTTAACAAGAATGGCAATAGTCCTCGTTCACCTCTAAACAGATTCGTATGTTCCTCGGAGCTTGGGATAGTCAACCAACAAACCCTGGACACGGCCTTATTGTAGTGACAACCCTTATTTAAAGAGAAAAAACAGACATGAACTGTATCGCCTGTCTCTGTTTCCTTGTATTTTCCACTTTCGGTTTTGTCGTTTCACTTCCGGTATGTACAGTACGAGTTACTTCCCATGATACACTGTAGCGTCGCGAGATTTGACAGTTGTTCTCTGATAACTTAAGAAGCGATTGAAAGAAACTTCCTATGTAGATATAAATGAATTTTTTGATAATAATGTAACATCCAATAAAAACTTTTGGAAACTAGATTCTAATACCATATATTTGTTGGTTTTTTGTTTATACCTATTATATTTGTGTAACTGTTCCATGTTCTATGTCTATATGTGATCATATGTAATTTACCTGTGTCTTGATAAAGGGGCAGATTGCCTCGAAAACTCGACAATTTACTTGTCTGTACTGTCGTTATTACTACTTGACATATATCTATTTCTAGTAATACGCATCCAGCATTTGTTTGTTAGGATCCAGTACCTATTATCATCTTGGTGTATCTGATAAAATCAAGACTTCTGGAAACCCCTGTATGACACCTTGACTATCAAATGTTATTGATGACGATCGTAAAAGTAATGTCATCAATGGTTTCTTTTTGTCTATTGTATAGATATATGCACTGATATTTTATATTAATTGAGAACAGACCAATTACCTCCAACTAAGTCCTCTACAATACATGTATAAAACTTGAATTTATCAGATACACCAAGATGATTAAATATTGGTTAAAATCGTGCATAACCAAAAGAATGAATCGAACTGGTTACATGTAAGTCTATATATAACGAGCTTTACATGCAAGCGGTATCTTCACGTACCATAGAATGGGCTAAACTGTTGAAGAACATCTTATGTACTCATGGTTTTGGTTATGTTTGGCTTGAACAAGGAGTTGGATACATGTATATTGACGTATCTTTCATTATTCCAATCAACTGGCATAGAGAGCTGGCAGACTCGCCACGAGCCAGATGTTGTATACTTTTCTCAAATGAATTTGTTACAAGAGATATCTTGATTTTATAAATCTAAAAAAAAAAAAAAAAATTAACAAAGTTTCGTGTATCTTCTCATAGCAGATGGCATCGCCCGATTCCAATACATCCGGAAATGCGTTATTGTAATTTTTGTACTCAAATTGAAAACGAAAATCATTTTCTTATGGAATGTCCCTTATACTCAGAATTTGTTTTGTATAGGAAATACTATGTTAGACCTATTATTTTTAAATCTATAGATGTTGTGTCATCAGAGAACTGTACCATCATTCAAAACACGAACGAGATAAGGCCGGACAAAAAGGTATTAGTTAAGATATAGACGTGCCTGAACAAGGCTTCCCTATATCAAAGTACTTATTGTGTATATAATAACTTACGGTAGAGTGCGGAGGCAGATGTGCCTGAGTAAGGCTTCCCTTCTCCGTGGGGACTCTAGTTAGTCTATGTGATCGGTACATCACATACGTTGTAAGTGTATTAATATCAATAGCCTTGGGTCTGCTCGTGGTTTATAAGAAAGTGTCTGAGAGCCCCGAGTGTTGTACTGTACGTACATGCCTAACGTTAAATAAATGCTAGGGAGTGCTCAGTAAGAAGTGAGTACTCAGTGAGTGCTCGGTAGAAGTGAGTGCTCGGTAGCAGTGAGTACTCAGTGAAGTGAGCGCTCGGTAAAAGTGAGCACTCAGTCAAAGTGAGTGCTCACTCGGTCAATGAGTGTTGAAACTCTCTTACCCTCGTATATAAAGTAATCATAGTTGTATAATGTGATATTGCCCGGAATAAACCCCAGATAGGGAAGATTCATTTTGGTCGGGAGCACTCATTATTTCATGTAGTATATTATTCCATTCTGTTAATATAAATAGCTCTCTGTTTAGGTATATTTGTATTTCTACTGTAGGATTACTCAGAGGAACTGAGCAATCATTGTGTTATATATTTCAACTGTATAGCTAGTTGGTACTTGATGTATATTACACAAACACAGCCAGATCAGCTGTATATTTCTGTATATTTTTGCACTGAGGACTCGAGTAAAACTAATTATATGTTAGACAATATGGATCATCAGTAGTGACTGATACGGACCCTGTAAACGTCACATTATTTGGTGGCAGCGGTGGTGATCCTGTTGTCTATATTTCTGGTGTGCTCGAATACTCAGGTTTAAATAAAATTTGATATTAGAATTAAACTGTTATTTTTGTATTGATGAAAATGGCCGATGGAACTCCTCGCATTGATTTGATGGACTCTGAAAAGCGGTTTGGTGAGTGAAGTGACCAAAGTTATCATTCAACACCAAAACAGCCTATGTCAAAAGGGAGCAGTCATTATAGAGACTCTGGATTTATGTCTATGCATGCAGCTGATAAAACTCGTGCAGAAAAGAGGGACTTGTCTGTGCTCTATAGCAGTATGATGGACAATCACGAAGATCTTTCATCTCCAGATGAGATAGATAAGGAGATTGAACAAATGCGGGAGCAGTTACGCCGGCTTGATATTGAAAATCAGAGCCTGCGAGAGACTTCGAGTAGACATGGACTGAAGGATTCATCGACATATAAAGGGAATCATTGTGTCCGAAGTAAAACAGAGAGCAGTCCTAAAGTAAGGTTCTCTGATAGCACATATTCGCCTCATTTTAATGAAAGGAATAAGGAGGACAATATTACCTGTCGTGACAGCAATCAGAGGAGGTCAGCTCGATTAAAGGAGAAGGAACATATATCAAGTTATGACTCTGCTCGGGTGAGGAGAATGAATCCAAGGACAATGTTGGATATGGATGATAGTGATTACGAGGATCAATCTCCAGTAAGAAAACACAAAACAAAATTTGTGTCTGTTAAAGCTTCTACTTATGATGGCACATCACCTTGGAGGGATTACCTGTCTCATTTTGAGGCATGCGCTCGAATCAATAGATGGACAGAGCAGGAGATGGGTCTGTACCTAGCTGTGAGTTTGAGGGGACAAGCTCAAGGTATACTTGGGGATTTGCCTGCCAGGAAACAGGAGCATTATTTCTCACTGATAACAGCTCTTGAACAACGGTTTGCCCCACCCAATCAAACGGAGCTTTATCGAGTACAATTGCTGGAGAGGAGGCAGCGAGCCAATGAGACACTTCCAGAACTTGGTCAAGCTATTCGAAGATTAGTCAACTTGACTTATCCCACTGTTGAAGTTGAGGTGAGAGAAACATTGGCCAAACAACAGTTTCTAGAATCCTTAGCTGACTCAGATATGCGAATTCGTATAAAACGAGCCAGACCTGATAATCTGACGGATGCGATTCATCTTGCAGTGGAGCTGGAAGCTGACAAGAAAGCAGAAAAACATGGAAATGAAGGTCGCTCATATCTCAGAACAGCAAGTACTGAGAGTACTGAATCGACACATTCAGCAGAATCTGAGAAATCTGCGATGGAATCTATGTTGAGTAGTATCCAGCAAAAGTTGGAGAAGATGCAAACTGATATTAGTCAGCTCCAAGCTGTAAGGAAAAAGCAGAACCGACCTGCTCAGCAAAGACAGGATGCAAAGAATAGCACTGATTGACGTTGTTACAAGTGTCAAGAAATAGGACATTTACGCCGAGACTGCCCTCAGCTTAAGAAAGAGTCAAAGAAAGCATCAACAGGAGTAGCTAATCCGGTAAGGACAAGGACGAGGAAGCGAAGTTGTAAACCATCCGCTGGGATTGGAATTTCCTCGGCTGCTCAAGAGGCTGGACTATACATCAATGCTGAGGTACAGCATACCAAAGTGAAACTTTTGGTTGATACTGGAGCCACAGTGACCATTTTGTCACAGGAGGCATATGAGAAAATTCCAGAGGAGAGAAGACCCAAATTGAAAGAGGTTAAAAATGATATCATGGCTGCTAATGGCAGTGAGCTGAAAGTCCTTGGTCAGGGAGGATTTATGATCAAGCCAGAAGGTTGCCGGGACGTGTACTTTGAGGCTGTGGTAGCCAAAATAAACACAGAAGGAATTCTTGGTCTTGACTTCTTGAAATCAAGAGATGGCCTGATCGATTTAAAACGAGGATCTTTAGTGTTGGACGACGTGCCAGTGGACACTAAGTACGAGGGTACACTTGGATGTTTCCAAGTTGCCTCTGAACCTGTAACCATTCCTGGTAAGAGGGAGATGGTTATTGCTGAGGAATTGCGTTCTTCGTTAGATGAACAGGAACAGAAGAAGAGCGAGGCACTTCTTATTGAAGGAGCTGACTCCTTCCTGAAAAATTATGAGACTGTTGATGCCCGATCATTGGTACATGTATGTAATGAGATTACAGTTCCTGTGAGACTCGTGTATCTTCAGAAAGATTCGCAAACGGTCCACCCTAGAACAAATGTTGCTCGTGCTAGTCCTGTAACTAGTGGCCTAGAGACGATGGAAAGGAAGACCCTCATGTGCCCTGATTGCAGCTACAAAACGTTCCGGGCTGCTGATATGAAACGGCACCGTAAACGTCATACTGACAACGATAGGAGTGCTCCCAAGGCTGTGGAACAGAGTTTGGAGGAAGACCGGCCCTCAACGTCATCCCCAGTTCCCGCTGTACAAACTGATGTAGAGAGCTGGAAGGCGCAAGATCCTGGTGACCTCCTGGGGGAGATATCGGAATCTTCTGAGGGTAATGGCTTGTCTTCTGAAGATGAGGGAGACAGTCTTCTGGTCGGGCGTACTATCAGAAGACCAACGCGACCAGAACCAGTTCGAGCCCCAAAGAGGAAGTCAGAAACTGCAACTACAGTCAAGCCCCATCCGAAGGATCCTATCAACATGGTTCCAATGCCAGTGGTAAGCACTGCCCCAAGTGCAAAGAAAACATGCACCTACGTTAATGTTGCCACTCAGACAGAGCAAGAGCCGCCTGCTAGCCGAAGGACTGTAACGAAGACTACCCGGTATTCAGAGGGAGGACGGGACATCCAGATAGTCGAGTTTTTCGAGTTCTTTGAGCAGGAGAACCTCAATCGCTTTTCCTAAATCGATTTTCATGTAACTTCCTGATTAAACCCTTGAGTGTTAGTTATTGTTTTAGCTTTACTTGTGTTAGAACGTGGGGACACGTGTTGCTCGGAGGCGTGGGTAGTGTGGTGAACCACTGTTGTGTGTTATGTTACCTGTCGTTCCGGACTGTCCGTCTTCTACTTTGTTTATTAGTCTCGACGTCAGGTAGACGTTTGTAAGTAATATACACCTAGGAGGTTTAGAAGCGTTCTAAAGATCCTGATTTTATAATAGGTGGCGCTAGTTTCCCTTTCGCGAGAGTATAAAAGGCGGCGGTCGAAACTAGATATTGTTCACTTCTTCGTCTGACACGAACGAGATAAGGCCGGACAAAAAGGTATTAGTTAAGATATAGACGTGCCTGAACAAGGCTTCCCTATATCAAAGTACTTATTGTGTATGTAATAACTTACGGTAGAGTACGGAGGCAGATGTGCCTGAGTAAGGCTTCCCTTCTCCGTGGGGACTCTAGTTAGTCTATGTGATCGGTACATCACATACGTTGTAAGTGTATTTATATCAATAGCCTTGGGTCTGCTCGTGGTTTATAAGAAAGTGTCTGAGAGCCCCGAGTGTTGTACTGTACGTACATGCCTAACGTTAAATAAATGCTAGGGAGTGCTCAGTAAGAAGTGAGTACTCAGTGAGTGCTCGGTAGAAGTGAGTGCTCGGTAGCAGTGAGTACTCAGTGAAGTGAGCGCTCGGTAAAAGTGAGCACTCAGTCAAAGTGAGTGCTCACTCGGTCAATGAGTGTTGAAACTCTCTTACCCTCATATATAAAGTAATCATAGTTGTATAATGTGATATTGCCCGGAATAAACCCCAGATAGGGAAGATTCATTTTGGTCAGGGAGCACTCATTATTTCATGTAGTATATTATTCCGTTCTGTTAATATAAATAGCTCTCTGTTTAGGTATATTTGTATTTCTACTGTAGGATTACTCAGAGGAACTGAGCAATCATTGTGTTATATATTTCAACTGTATAGCTATTTGGTACTTGATGTATATTACATAAACACAGCCAGATCAGCTGTATATTTCTGTATATTTTTGCACTGAGGACTCGAGTAAAACTAATTATATGTTAGACAATATGGATCATAAGTAGTGACTGATACGGACCCTGTAAACGTCCCATAATTGGCGTTTGCTTGACATTACATTCATACAGTTTTCACAGATCATTGAATCTATCTAGCATCCGTTCTCTTTGACACCCGCCCCAATAATATTAAGCCGCAAGGGCAACCCCTTTCCCAAAATCCTGTATCCGCCACTGGATTCCTCCTTCCTAGGAGAACCTCCAGGTCCTGGAGTGATAACATATACATGTACATGTATACACTTTGACGGTTTAGAGGAGCAACTGGATTAAAACTAGTACACGCGGGTTAAAATGTTCATAATCTATGCATAAGATGTATTCAGTCAGTTAGTATGGTATGCACGATATTAGGTTCAAACAAGCAAGCACGATAGCGTATATAAGCCAAATAGCAAACTGTACAATATAAGCAGCACACACAAACAATATGCAGTCTGTTAGCATGGTATGCACGATGTTAGGTTCACATAAGCAAGCACGATAGCGTATACAAGCAAAATAGCATTGCCCTTTTGACATTCTGTCTCCACAACCTTGTATATGGGGGATCATCGCGGACTGAAAGTGGATCCTGGAGGCCATACATTCCACATATTCTCTTTACTTCCACAAACTAGCTGACGGATGAGCTGTCCTTCACTGGGAGCTGTCTATAGGCTATATATCTTTCAATACTGTTAAATGGTAATCGAGATATGGCTCCATAATGGATCAGGATCCTTTGATGGATTTGAGCTTCTGCTGAGAGTATCCCTGTCAAGATGTAGACTGCAGCATCAGCAGTGGTTACGGGAAGTGATAATATCTGTTTGAGAATCTTCTTCAGAAAGACTTCGATTCGTTTCAAGTGTTGACCTTTAGGGACGGAAATTTCTAGACCATACAATAGAGTGGGTCTAACGTAGACCATCACTACTGTAGGTGCAATGAGGTAACAGGATCGATACCGTTCTCACCGTGCAGACCAGGCTTCATCAGACTGTACATCCTCCTTCTGGCCTGCCCTGCAGGTAGGGCGTAAGAATTGTACCAGCTGCGCCCATTGCATGATCGTAAGAAGCGACTAAATTTGGGGTCTTATCTTTTCTCTTCTTTCTAAACAGCTTTCTTCTTCCTAATGTCTCCCTTGACAATGCCTCACGTTTGGCCTTTAGTTGAGCGTTCGCCGCTGTGAGGAAGACTTTGGGTTCTGTCCCCTAGCCGATACATACCAGAGTCTTTAAAAATGGTAGTTGCTACTCCTGCTTAGCGCTCAGCATATTAGGAGTGGGACGACTGGTTCGCCCGTTGTCAGTATAATGTGACCGGGTGGGGTGTGCTGCTGGGTGTCTTCGGCAGTATGCTTCAGTGAGGTAGCACTATAAATAGGCAAAAGTTCCGGCCTATCACAAGGAGACTTAACACGAATATACGGCAGCCTCCCAAAACACACATACGCACTCGCCACACGCATGCATGTCACGGGAGGCCGTCCTTAAATGACCTTAGCTGTTAATAGGACGTTAAACAAAATAAACCAAACCAAACCAAATCTCCTTCTGGCTTTTTTGTATATTGGCATCTATTGTAGCTGCAGCCGTTGATTTAATGTCTCTCTGAATTCCCAAGTGAGAAGTTGTGTTGGTGACATCAATGGGCTGCGAGCCAATAGAAAACGTCGATGTCTCAGTGTGCCTTCTTGCTCGGTTGGAGGATGGGACACTCAGAACAGCACTCTTGGCAGGTTGTAAGACATACATATCTCTATTACTGTAGTCTACTGCTACATCCAGCAGGTTTTGTAGTGACGTTGAGTTATCTGCGAGGAGAGCAATATCATCCGCACATGTAGGAGCCCCTGCCGTCTGTTAATCCAATCTTGATCACGAGACCTGTGTTCTGTAACCGGTTAAGGAGATCATTAACGTAGACTTTGTATAGCTCAGTACTCAAAAGCCCGCCTTGTCTGACTCCTTGTAGAATCTGAGAGTTGGCCATTCCACTTTATGCAGCTGGTTGCTCTGTAATGGAGGTATTGAATGACTTTCGAGGTTTTGTCTCTCACTCCAGCGATGTATAATTTCCTGAGAAGACTATTATGGCTTACAACGTCAAAGGCTGATTTTGTATCAAGGTATGTAGAGTACACATCTTTGTTGTCATCTCTGGAGTTCCCTATAGCCTCCTCAAGAATGGTAGCGGCCATTAGAGGTGATACCTGGGATGTAGATCCTCTCTGTATAGTGGATTCTGGATCTCATCTATATGTGGTCTTATTGTCTTCAGTAGCAGAGCTTCAAGGACTTTCGTTACCACAGGTGTCACAGTGATACCCCTATACTTCTTCTAGTGGAATTTGATGCCTTTGTTTTTGAAGACGGGTACAATGCTTCCACACTTCATTGCAGGAGGTACGTGTCCATTTGATACTATGGTGTTTACAATCCAAGTTAAGCCATCCAGCATTCCTTCCCCCCCACATACTCCAGATGTTCAGATGCTAGTCCATATATGTATCCTCTACTTATTGTTGTTCAGGGATTGGATAGCCTTTGCAACTTCTTCTCTAGTAAAAGTGATGCTAGCTGGGTCGACTTGGCATATGTATGTCTGCGATGTTGTCTATATCTGCTTGGACTAGATCAGCATATACTTGGTTAAAGGTGGTGTTGTTGACCGGCTGGGCAAGGGTGTGAAAGTGTTGTTTCCATCCTTCTATGACTTCCTGACCACTGAAATGATTATCTCCCACATTGTGTTCAGAAATACAGACTCCAAGCTTGCCCCGCTGTTTGCCTATCAGCTTGTAGAGACGTCCTGTATCTTGTAGTCTTGCCTCCATACTATGTTCTACATATTGCGTCGTTTGCAGCTGAAATACTACATTCTAATTCCCGTGAAATGTTTACAAGCGTATATGGGGAAAGTTAACGAATATATTCATATCATCAGCATCACTTTTGTGAAAATTATATTATATTTACATGCTAATATCGTTGTAAACCCATCGATAGCAAATTTACGATGCTAAAATATGGCGTCGGTCCTCACATCTTATATTCAAACATATCACTAGCAGTATAGCGATATTAGAGGATATTACTTCGTGTGCAGTTCATTAACCCCACAGGCACAGGTATAAGCTTAGGTTTTAAATATTTCAATAAACAAATTTCTGCATCCCTTAAATGCACACAGGTTCTAGTAGCCGGAATTCCTCTGCAATGCAATGAATCCATTGCCAATAAATTTGACCAATGGTTATTCATGTATTTCATGAAGGTACAACTCCAAAAGGTAAACATCCAGAGCGTTGTTCTGTAAACTCGTATTACCTTCTTTAAAATATCTCTTGAATTTGATAAAAAAAATAGATAAACAAACAGAAACAAAAGCATGCATTTTGTCTCATTTGTACCCTTCTCACCCACTCCCAACTGATCTCTTGATCCACAACTTAGCTACAAGTTTTATGTCACATATAACAGTCAGTGTTTATATTTCTTATCAAATAAGAATATTATAAGATATAATACTTTTATAGATACCTGATAATGAAGTTGGTGTCAGTGATCAACATAATTTACAACTGATATTGAACTAAAAAGTTTTTATCAACAGTTTCTGATATGCTAATATCACATAGGTCTCATATTTAAACAGTGATTGGTTGCAATGCATTGGTCCTCCAGGTGTGATGTAACCTCGATTTGTTTAAGCCTATTTCAGGTCACTCAGAACACGAACATCATCCTAAAAGTGTATATTAATGTAACTGCATTTGTATGACTATGGCCGACACAAGCTCCAAACTTGGGTGACCAGGTGTCATAGTGGTAATACACTTGCCTTTCACCAAAGTGGTCAGGGGTTTGATTCCCAAGTGGATGTGAAAATGTGCGAGATCGCCTGCCCAACTACATGAGGTTTTCTCCAGGTGCTGCTTTCTCCCACAGTAGAACCCCTTGCACGCTTCCATCGGGGCCAACAAGAGCGATTAATATAAGTTGGTATATCTTGTTTTGCGATTTTGTAACATAAACAAAGTTTAATTCTCAATATCAAGACTTCAAGCAACATCCAGACTTAGCATAATGATGTAACATAAAGCTTACCATATTTATGACTGGTATATGGATATGTTCCTCATGAAATCAACAATTAGAATGTAGAAAAGCTATATTTATCAATATCGTACATAATTATATGACAAAGCAAAACAATATAGAGTAGACAGGGAAAATATATTCAAGTGTTGCAAAGGAGCAGCAGACATTCGACAATAACACAGGTGTAGTATGGGAAAGTAAAGCTCAAAGTTAAGTGAACTGCAGATCACTACCATTATAGTGAAGTGAACCCCCATTTGATGAAATGAAATTAACTTATATTTTGTTTTCAACTGATTTTTCTTTCCTTATTTTTATTCGCTTTATTTTCTTCCACTTACCGTTACCGTTGTAGCAATCTAATTAAAATTAGTCTTGTAAATTCCGTTCCTCTACGATACACTGCAATACAGAAGAATATAGAGAAGCGGAAATTACAAGTCTAATTTTAATTAGATTGCTACAACGGTAACGGTAAGTGGAAGAAAATAAAGCGAATAAAAATAAGGAAAGAAAAATCAGTTGAAAACAAAATATAAGTTAATTGCCGTTGTAGTAACGTAAAACATTTTTACTTTTTCTTACTTCCTGGGCCTCTTGTTTCAACTTATCAAGTTTTTCACAAACCAATAATCTAAAGATTGGTGAAAAATTCCCCAGCCTAAATTGTCTGACCCTAGACATATTTTAGCTGTTTTTTTTTCAAAGGAAGGAATCGCGTGTGATCTAGAACATATTTGGGGAAAAGAAAGTTGATTTGTAAGACAGGTAGACAGGGAAGAAAGGAAAATTATGCCGCAAACTCGATATGCAAATTTCATTGTAACTAGATGGAATTTATCTATGATATTGTAGATTTTAATCCTGATTTGACTCCTGGTAAGGGATTTGTTTGCTTGCTGGATTTATTGCCTTGTTTACAGCCAGGGTCATTTTAAGGGTGTCTCCTTGTTGAATTTGGTGATTTCCTCACTGAACAACATACAGAGCAGTTAGGATGAAGAGTCGTGCTGAAACCATGACAGCCCAGACCGGTCACTTGGCTGGCACTCTAACTGACTGAGCTATCGCAGGATCTGGTAAGGGAAGAAAGCTCTTTCTTACACATACAACATTTTCAATTACTAGGTATATATCTTTCACTTCAATTCCACATTAGTCTACGTGTTGATGAAACAAATTCCAATTCACCTGTTATGGAACACATGTCAGTCTTTTTATCATAAATTTATCATTAATTAATCAAATGCATATCATTGATGATTACAAAATATGTAGAAAAATTGTTAAGTTGTGCTTCAATAGTACTTTGAAATAAGAGTATAGATTGATTTCTTTCATAAACTTGATTTTACATATGTATTGTAATGAATTACACTGAATTCTACCCCAAAATAGGCAAGGGCTTGGTCAATATTATTCCATCTTCATTTCCTATCATTTGCATAGAAATTATCCATATTAGGGGAAGGTATTTAGATTGTCAAAATACAGACACTTGAGAAAAAAAAGTTATATCTTCAGATGTACCTGTACATGTATTATGGTTTTGGGGAACAAAGGACAATAATTGATTTTAAAGAACATCCCTCTCAAACAAGCACAACAGGAAAAGAAAAATACAACTAGACATGGACTTGAACTCATGATCAGGACCTCTGAACCTGAGCTACATGATGCCAGCTTTGAAGATTTCAAGATCTTATGTGTGTAACATTCAAAAAATTTTACACGAGTCTGGGACACACTAACAGCAATATATATTTTCACATGAAGGATTCAAATCTGATGTCTGCTGCAAACTTAGAAAATGAACATTACACAAAGAAATAAGACAATTCATTTTTGCACTACAAGGATAATGTACAGGATAATTTGGAATGTATAATACTGTTGAATTTGGCATATCTATTCATGCATACAAATAAACAAATACATAATGATACTGGTACGTTGCATGCCAATACCTCGGAGGAAGGATGAATCATCTCATAACAAGCCGATTGTCATGTTATTTGGGGCACATGCAAACTTAATATAAAGATTTTTGTTTTGTTTTTGCTATCTCTTTCTATTAATTTCAGAAAGTATTCTTTAAGTTAAAAATTAGATTGGAAGAATTGAGTATGGTATGATAATGGCATGCTTTAAAAGGACAGAATATGTATCGATATAGAAGACTCTGTTTTCGAATTAAACTTTATTAACCCTATTATAATTACAAGTGTAATTTGATGGTTTGGTTTGGTTTATTTTGTTTAACGTCCTATTAACAGCTAAGGTCATTTAAGGACGGCCTCCCGTGCGTGCGATATATGTATATATAGGTTAACATTATATATTGAAACATAAAATGCTAATAAATACAGTAGTGAAAACACTGTGTTGATAATCAGGTGATCAACTGATGAAAGTGTATGTAACAACGGGGTAAATTAATTTGTAGGCCTTTTAATTTTAACTTGACATGAATGATGAAGATCAGCTTAAGATCCTATACATGCTGCATGCATAATTGTCAGCCAGTTTACCTAAGCCTGTCGGGTTACGTTCGTTTTTGTATTCTTAAAGTAATGACACACATTTTAAGAATAACATGTTGGTTTGTTTCTTGCTTGAAATCGATTATACAGTTTCCCCCACAAGCGGCCCTGCAGGTAGGGCGTAAGAATTGTACCTGCTGCCCCATTGCATGATCGTAAGAGGCGACTAAATTTGGGATCTTATTTTTTCTCTTCTTTCTGAACAACTCTCTTCTTCCTAATGTCTCCCTTGACAATGCCTCACTTTTGGCCTTTAGTTGAGCGTTCGCCGCTGTGAGGAAGGCTTTGGGTTCTGTCCCCTAGCCGAGACATACCAGAGTTTTTAAAATTGGTAGTTGCTGCTCCTGCTTAGCGCTCAGCATATTAGGAGTGGGACGACTAGTTCGCCCGTTGTCAGTATAATGTGACCGGGTGGGGTGTGCTGCTGGGTGTCTTCGGTAGTATGCTTCAGTGAGGTAGCACTATAAGTCGGCAAAAGTTCCGGCCTATCACAAGGAGACTTAACACGAACATACCGCAGCCTCCCAAAATACACACACGCACTCACCACACGCATGCATGTCGCACGCACGGGAGACCGTCCTTAAATGACCTTAGCTGTTAATAGGACGTTAAACAAAATAAACCAAACCAAACCTCAAGCTGCCAGTTACATATTCTATCGGAAATGGACAGCTACCAAACGACTGCTGTACGTAGGACCTACATCCAATACATTCTTTGCTAAAATAAACGATGACATTGTAAAAAGATGTTAGTATGATTATCTCTGATGACAAACAGCAAGATTAAGGCATTTTAAACTAAGTGTCATATTTTCTAAACGGAGAAAACTGTGATAAAACTATCGCCTCCGTAGTGTTCCAGTGTTGTTGCGGGGAAAAGTTTAACCGCTTGACCTTTGACCTACGGCAAATGACCCGGATCAAAGATGGCGGAGGGGGAATTATGCAAAACGTCTATGTAAATCAAAAAGAGGAGTTGGAAAATGCACGGCCAGACCGGGGTTCGAACCCGGGACCTCCGAACACTAGCCGGATGGCCTACCAATAGAGATACCTGCTCGCCGATGATCAACCCGGTGAAGTTTCTTCCCTTTTCACGTCTTCGACCTCTTGTCAATACGTTGATACTTGACAAGGGGATACCCGGGCCTTGTTCGGGTACCCCCTTGTCAAGAATTGACCTCACTTGAAACAATGTTTGGTCACGGCACAAACTGTAAGAGACGTGGAAAAATGCACGGCAAGACCGGGGTTCGAACCCGGGACCTCCGAACACTAACAGGATGCTCTACCAAATGAGCTATACCTGGCGCAGGGGGGAAACGGCAAGTATTAACTGATGTGAATTATCAATGTTCTTCAACTTTACATGTATATGGCAATCTGAGTAAGCGTATCGATAGTTGGTTCAATATAAATGTAATCTGAAGCGAGGGGTTATCGATACTTGGTGTAATTAAGCTGATATTAACATCGGAAGTTTTGGCATGATGACGGTAACTGTAAGTCTATGATGCGGGTATCTGATAAGGTAATATGAAAAATGATGCGGGTAACTGCTAAACTGAAACAGTAACTGCAGTAACTCCGAAAAGTTTAACTTCTGGTTCGCATTCAATACTGTTATATCCTATCTGTTGCTTGGAACTTGTCAGGATTTGCCTTCATATGGTTATCTGCGAACCAGTGAATAAGTGTCGATGTCTGTTTGCTTTTACTATGTCCTTATCAGCGAATGTAGTGCTGTTTTTACTATGTCCAACGTTGTGTGTGCCTTACTTATACTATTGTCGTCTGCGTAGTTGTATAGTTTTCAGTGTTAAATGAAGTGGAAGATGTCATCTTTAAAGATGTTAAAGAGGATGGGCACTAAAATGGAACCTTGTGGGACTCCTTTGTTTATGCTTTGAAATATACGTGTGAAGTTCCTAGTTAGACGTTTTGTTGTCTGTTTTTCAGATAGTTTGATAAGAGATCTGTGGCCGAATTTGAGAGTCCATATTTTCTTTTAGTTTTAGAAGAAGAAAATTGTGTGACAGACAATCAAAAGCATTTAAGAGATCTATAAGTATGCAATTAACCTACATACTTATTTTGGTCGAGTGCCAGTTCCAGTCCTAAATGACTCGTAATAATGCCGTCTGACATCCACATTCAGCTATGAAAGCAAACAGATAGGGATGAAAGACACCATCAAAGAAGTCACTGAGTGGGAATGTATGGTTCTCTCAAAGACCTTGGAAAGTGCTCGGAGTATACATGTGTACTTACCGGTCTGTAGTTTTCCTTGTCAAGTGTATTGTTCTTTTTATGTATGGGCCTGACTTTTACTGTTTTCAGTGTATCTAGGAATGTTAATGTGGTTAGAGAGAGAGTGTAGTGACTGGTTTGATGATGTAGGGTTAAGCTAGGCTTAATAGTTTTGGTGATATATTGTCATTGCCTGTAGCTTTTTTAGGGTTAATTTTGTTGGTTTGTTTTCATTTTCATTTACAGGTTTAAACGTGAGTGGTGTAGTATGCTGCTCTTTTTCAGCTATAGCATGTTAACCGGGGCAGGTGTCTGCAGATCAACGCTGTTATTAGTTTTACCTGGTGGATATGCATTCAGTTTTCATTATGCTTTGATAAAATGATATTTTCCCTAAATAGTTGCAAATGCACATCCTGGTCAACATTTGGATTATTTTAAATAATCTATCTAACCAGCCGGTATCCGTTTTCTATGGTAAGCCAAATTGTCATTTATTCACGGAGCAACGCTGATCTAGGAATTTTCCAAATCATATAAGATATTTTATATAACTAAAGATATTTTATAAACTTTATAAGATAGCTTATATCCCCGTCAACATTGGGATTATTTAAAATAATATATCTAATCAGCCGTATCCATTTTCTCTGAAGAAAGTTGTATCCGTCAGATTTTGTTTTAAAAAAACGAACTTAATCGCGAAGTGATATATTTAAAATGGTTAAAGTACGATGAAAGCCTTGTATTAGTCACCATAGCAACAAAGAGCACAGTTCATGGCCACTTGGAGGAAAAACGCAAAAATCGCCAGGTGTGTGAAATTACGTACTGTATAAAATTACCTACCCTCGCTCTACATATTAGTATATCGTTGGCGATTAATATAAGCTGATAGTATAACTTGTTTCACAATTGTTGTAAAATATACAAAGTTTACATTAATGTCTTTGAAAGGATGACTAGTAGTACTCTGAGTATTTGTTACATAATGCGTTACTGTATAAATATCAGTCTGGTTTTTAACCATGTCAGTATTCATAACATCTGCGATAATGTCGAAATGTAAACAAACACCTTGTTTTAGTATTTTGTGATATTTCAAAATCATTGGCTGTGTTAGGCATGCAGGGTTTGGTTTGGTTTATTTTGTTTAACGTCCTATTAACAGCTAAGGTCATTTAAGGACGGCCTCCCGTGCGTGCGACATGCATGCGTGTGGTGAGTGCGTATGTGTGTTTTAGGAGGCTGCGGTATGTTCGTGTTAAGTCTCCTTGTGATAGGCCGGAACTGATGCCGATTTATAGTGCTATCTCACTGAAACATACTGCCGAAGACACCCAGCAGGACACCCCACCCGGTCACATTATACTGACAACGGGCGAACCAGTCGTCCCACTCCTTGTATGCTGAGCGCTAAGCAGGAGCAGCAACTACCATTTTTAAAGACTCTGGTATGTATCAGCCAGGGGGCAGAACCCAAAGCCTTCCTCACAGGGGCGAACGCTTGCAGGGCTAGATCGACAAATCTCAAATCAAAACAACCAGTGCTGGTGTACTCCACTGATCTGTAATCTGTCCGTTATATATATACAAACGATATTTCTGATAACATTAAAAGCATTTCTGTATCAGTATTTGCCGATGACACATCAATTTTTTATTCTGATAATTCACCAACAACAACTGAAACTTCCATTAATGATGACATTTAGAAAATGTTTAGCCTGGGAAATAGCTCGTGAAATTTAATCCTGCTAAAACTGAAGTAACATCATTTTTTTATTCTGATAATTCACCAACAACAACTGAAACTTCCATTAATGATGACATTTAGAAAATGTTTAGTCTGTTAAATAGCTCGTGAAATTTAATCCTGCTAACACTGAAGTAACACTTGTATCAAACTAATTACCCACTTGACATTGAAATTAATTTTGATAATATTGATATTGATTTTGTTGAAAACTACAAATACTAAATAACATAAACAGCAAATTGTAAATAGACATGACGTATTAAAAAAATCTGTAAAAGTGCTCTAAAACAGATGTAAATATTACGGAATTTTAAATATACAAAATGCATCTTAAATCACAAAAAACTTGACATAATTTACCCATCTCTTTACCTATGTCAAGTGTGGGATGGATGTTCCAGTGTTGATGAAAAAAAATCGTTTAAATGCAACACGCGTCGTCACTGGAATGTCCTTCGCCAACAAATAATGGCTCTGCCTTAAAACAGAAGGTTTTGGTTCAGTATTGTTTAACGTCTATGTCATTTATGGACGACCTTTCATGTGTGCGAGATGCATGTGTATAATGTAGAGCGTGTTTTGGTGAGGCTGCGGTATATCAATGTTTGTCTACTGTGACAGCGCAGAACTGATGCCGAATTAATAGTGCTACTCGCTGACACATACTGCCGAAGACACCCAGCAGAACACACCACCCGGTCACATTATACTGACAACGGGAGATCCCAATCGGAACACCTCGCCTCCGTCTGCGAACGTAGAAAATGACGATGGGTTCCGATTGCCGGGAGAACCATTCGTCCAACTGCTAAAGTAATGAGCGCCAAGCAGGAGTAGCAACTACCATTTTTTATAGACTCTGATATGTCTTGGCTAGGGGACAGAGACAAAAACCTTCATCACAGGGGCAAACGCTTGGCAACTGTCCAAAAGTGAAGCAGTGTCATGAAATATATTAGGAAAAAGTAAGTTGTTTAGAACAAAGAGAAAAAATACGATCCCAAATTTAGTCGCCTCTTTCGCCCTACAGAACCTGCAGGGTAGATAAACAGAAACGCCAAAAATTGCATTTCATTCACAATGGTATGACTCCAACTTACTTATATGATGTCGCTTCCTGTATCTTCGTTTACTCCGTATTACCTCAAATTTGAGATTTTTGGTAGGGGTTATTTTTTATGCAGGATGGATACCTTTTGATTTTCACTTCAAAATCTTATATTTTCATTGCTCGTCGCTGCAGTGAAAATATAACTTTTATTAGTTTGATAAATTTCTTTATTTCACTGGCAAGACATCGACCGCAAAGGATCAACGATATTATCACGCAATCGATATAACTTTATAATGCGTAAAGTATCAAATATGAAGCTTTCTTTTATCTTGGATATTTCGGTAGAAATACGTTTTTGTATGTTGAAAGTCGTAAGGTAATTGCTATAGGTATTATCGGTAAGATTACAAGATTTAATTCATTTATTTCTCATCTAACTCAATGGTACAGAGATATTACATAAACATAATATAATATACATATATTTGTGTGTTCAGAAGAGCATATATTGTAGTTTTAATTTACACAGAATAGACTGTGTCATTAATACATTTGATAAACTTACATAAATGTCTGAGCTTTCTTATACTTGAACAGTTCACAACAGAAGAATATTTCAAAATAGTAGTATTTATCAAGTAAATTTCTTCTTTGTACATTAAATTCAGGACAATCTAAAATTTAATAAAATTCATCACCAGTTTTATTACTTCTACATAATTTACATATCCTTTCAGCTCTATATTTTCCTCGCTTGCCAGTTTCAATTGGTAATTAATGCTTACATATTTGCTAATTATTATCGGTAAGACAATCGTCAATTTCTCTTTAATAACGAGTACGATGTCCAATCAAAGCAATGTAAGGTATTTTCTAAATCATGTACTAGTATTCACCTTGAGAGACGTTTCCTAAAAACTGGACACACATTTTTCACAGGAATATCGTAGATCTTATGTCTTTAATCTGTTGAGAAAAATGTTATTGTCGTTAGCTAACATATTGGAGTTAATGTCGTATATAGGTTTTCATTAAAAACCACACCATACGTGTTTTAGAAGGGACACCTGACATAACTTACGGTGTTTCTGATCAAAACAGTGTGGTTTTGGCACAATCCTTTGTCATACCTGGTGCCATTTCGTTTATATCCCTGACTCGCATTTGATTGTCTTGTTTACTTTTTACATCTATTTTAGCTACCTACTACCTACTACCGTGAATTGGAGTTTAAATGGGTTTGCTTTCCAACGACGGCGAAACGGCCAACTGTCTTCTCTTTCAGCCTTGAAAGTCTTCAAAAGGTAAGATGAGCAATGTCTTCCTTATAACATTCAAATGCTATTTCAAAAATCTCGTACTACTTGGAGACAATTGTATTATGCGAAAGGAAAAACTGGATGTGTTCAAATAAATGACGAATCGGATTTCATTTACTCGGTTTATCGCCCCGTGATCAGCCATAGTCATTTTGAGGCGGGGTGTCCTTGTAGTAGTTGGTGACTACCTCACTGAACAACATACAGGAGGCCCGTCGCATGTCATCGAGAACAGTTAGGGTAAAGTGTCTTGCCTAAGGACACAACCACGAGAGTACAGACTGGCTATTTGTTAATCATACTCGGAATGGCGAATGCACAGGTCAACGTTATAACTTCATCATCAATAGATATTGTTATTATTAATAGTTTACATCTAAAATTAGTGCTTTGAATTTAGAAAACAATTTCTAATTTTATTTATTTTTTTATTTGTATATTTAATCTGATATTGTCATTATCAATAGCAAAATGTATACTTAGGCATAGTGGTTTTAAAATTTGATTATCTATTTATTTTATATAGAGTCTATATTTATTGATTTAATATTGTCATTTCAATATTACTAGTAAAATATTCCATATGATAGTGCTTTGAATTTAGACACTTTATCTGATTCATATACCTGAGCTGACCCTATTTGTTTTACCTGAGTTGGTATTTCGGGTGTATCTCTGAACGCCAACATTTTGAATTTACCTGTAGGGCAGTTTGTTTTGATATAGCGATTATAGTCTTTTCCCTAAAAGTAGCCAAATGCCAACAGGTCATTTACCTGTAAATGTTACCTGTTGATACTACCTGTAGGTGAAATTCAGGATTTATAATTAAATATCATATTTATATGCATATCAAAAATATGTATTTTATTTGATATCTAGTTTCAAATTTAAAACGACAATACAATATTTTTACTTGAAAATTATCTTTATGTTCAAAATTATGATTTTATTTTATCTTAATTAAGTCTTAAAAAATCATTTATACTCATTTTTAGAATATCTATACATTTGCATTTAGATAAATAAAATGGTTTAACTCTCTCGTTGCAACACTAATTTCCATATAGGCATATGGATATTTTGAATTAATTGAGTCTAATTTCACTACTTAAGAAAGTTTTGTTCTATATTGATGATAATACAAACAGCAATATACCTGAAAATATAAGTTCCATTGTACAACCAGGTACACATTTAATAACTACTAATTACTACTTTGGTCGCATGTTATTGACTACCTCTCAATACAGGACTTGAAAATTTGACAAATTACAAAGAGCGATATTCATCTTCTATGTCACCAGAGCTGCAAACTCTACACAGGCGTTCACTTATATCGACGAATTTCAATATTCAGAGTATGCGCTGATAAATGTATTCTGCTCAAAGCAATTATTGGTTGATTTGGTATATATTAATATAGATAACGTTGTAGTGATATATAATCTACTAAATTATGTAAACATATCTTGTCGCGCATTGTCAATAAAAAAAAATAATACTAAAAAAGTATCTCGATGCAGTTCTTAGTACTAAATAGCTTTAATCAATACTTAATTACATTATAATACTGGGTATACACAATTGGGAAGAAAACCCAATTAAGTTAATTTCTAGTTTCTTTCCGTCAAAAAATGCATTTCGTAAAAGGCCCCCATTTCCACCAGAGTCAAATACAATTGTTAAAAATAGTAAGCAAGGCTTGATTTACAAAATCTTCATTGTAATATTGAGGCTGTCAATGCTGTATGCCTTCAGAAGCTTTATAGCACTTTTAAATTCATCCGTAGATAGATATCTCGGTCAAGCTCCAAAAATAGAGATCTAGAGTCCATATCATATGGGAACCCAAATACAATTCTACTGTATGATTTGTAAAACACAGGTAAATCTCAGACAGCTTATATGAAGCAGTATATAATTACCCTCCCATTGTTTCCTGAAACAACACCTACCTATTGTTAAAAAAAATGTTGGCGTTCAGAGAACACCCCGGTATTTCATATTGAAACAGACTATAACTAAACTTCAAAGAACTTCCTACATAAACACCTTCCTTTGTCTTTACCAGAGTTGGTGTTCGGGGAATGAGCCCTATCAACTTCCCGAGAAACTCAAGCTGACACGGTTATGTAAGCTTTCAATAGATTCTAGATTAAATATACCACGAAAAAAGAACTACTTTAAACGACTTCTTTTACAGAACAAAACCTACATACCTCACATTCCCGCCACCCCCTATATTTTGCTTTCCTGCTTCTCGTTCATATTTACCGAATCATTAAGTCCCTCAAACGAAGTGGGGACTTATTGGTTTTGCACCGTTTCTTCTTCTTCTTCATCATCATCATCATCATCTTCTTCTTCCTCCTCCGCCGTGGAATTTTGTCCGGACTTTTTCTCGAAAATTATTGTCGGATTCTAATGAAACTTTGCACGAGTATAAGATATATCTTGGTGATTTAAACTCCGAATCTTCGGGTTGCTAAGCGGTGAGTCTACCATATGAGCTATGCGGACGTACGGAAACGTGAAGTTTATGTTATCAGTTATAGACTATAGTCAGTCTAGTTAATGCTCAAATTAAAATATTTTATCAGCTACGTTTTTTTTTCAATTTTTCGATACAAGCGCATCGAAGGACCACTTTTTTTAGAATAGGATTTTAGTTGTCTTTTTGTACAAAGAATAAAATTAGACATTGTAAAAGTTGGTCTTCCGATACGCTCTATGTAAAAAAAATGATATAAATGCGGGGAAAACCCCTTTTCGAAAGTTGCAAATAGCCCGATGATGCAACGTTACGGTCACTTAACGAAATACTCCTTGCAATGATCAAACAAATTTTTCGCAAATAAGAATTTTTATATGTTATAGATTTAAGGTTTGTATTCAAAAACTCAGTTTTTAACAATTATTTTTTTGATTTTGAAAACGGTCACCGTTAGGTCGAAACAGGCCGATATGCGCCATACAAGATGTACCTCTTTATATATTGTCCGATTTTGGCGAAAATTGGCATGTAGGGGTTTTGAGGGAAGGCGAACACAAAGGTACCACTTTTAAAGACCTGTGTTGCCATGGAAACGAAATGGAGGCTTCTGATTGGTCGAAATTTAGATATATTGTTTGATTTCTGTGAAAATTTGTACATAGGGGGGTATTGAGGTATGCCGAACATAATGGTACATCTTTCAAAAGCATCGGTTGCAGAGGTAACGAAATGGAGGCTTCTGATTGGTCGAAATTTAGATGTTGTTCGATTTCATTGAAATTTGGTACATATATAGGGATATTGAGGGATGCCGAACATAATGGTACGACTGCGGGGGCGTCTGTAATGGTTTCCCAACTTGTTTTTTTTACCATTTGTCATATTTTGTTGTTGTTGTTGTAATATGTTTAATGTTATGTACTGTTGAAGGCGAGGAGTCTATGAGTTGGTATAACTCATGTCGGGATTATCCACTCCTCGTTTTATTATAATAAAATGTGTCTCAATCGGATACCTCAGTCAGAAGCGGTTTACTTCGAGAAGGTATCTTCAGTACTACATCATATTGGTTTGTATAGTTGACTTGAATACAAGACCAGCACAAATAGTTCAATTAAATTGTTTATTTATCCTAAAATACCTTCAAGTTCACAATGATACAAAAATAAGATATGATAGAAATTATAACACAACCAATATATTTTAAGAATTTGACGTTTCGTTGACTACACTGTCATCTCCATCAGACTAATGAATAAAGATTAAGATATTTAGTGAAAAGTGCCGAATTAAAAACTTGACTGGATTTTTTCATCGGCTTTTTTTTTATATCATATAGGCTACCTATTGATACACGCCCCGTAGGCCTACTTAAATGGACTTCATATTGGTTCCGATGAGGACTTCGGAATATTCCATCAAACATATATATCTGTACGTATGCTGAGTGTGCAAGTTATGATTAAGACATGTCAAAAGGTCCTTCTGAAAACAAAAGGACACGTGTTTAAGTGTACTTACAAATATACTCGGATGTACATTCATACTTCTCTAAGTAGGTCCCACTTTTTAACTGTTGGCTGGTTAATACGTCATTGCCTTATGAATGCAGTCGTTATCTTTCACCCATGACGACATGTTTTTGTGATAACGAATGTCGAAGTAATGATCCTAAAAAAAATCACCTAAAATTCAAACGTTGAGTTGATCTGACATTTATGGATATGTCACCGAGTGTTAAACATATCTAGTTGGAAATCATCCAAATGTCAAATTAGTCCAGATTGATTAGAGGCGTGAATCAATGTCCAGTTTAACCTAACGAAACTATCTACAT
This sequence comes from Pecten maximus, assembly GCF_902652985.1. Lineage (NCBI taxonomy): Eukaryota > Metazoa > Mollusca > Bivalvia > Pectinida > Pectinidae > Pecten > Pecten maximus. Next base: position 11,192,428 of record NC_047032.1, read on the forward strand.
CAACCAGAGGCGTGAATCGCTGCAAGCTATTAACCTGAAAAAACCGTCGTTTTCGTCGGTTCTTAAAAATCCAGATGCGTATTTCGCTTAAATTGTAAATTAATATTTTCTTAACAGACTTTTACTTTTGTGTTGAAGAGGATGTCTGAATAGGCGCATCACTTGGGCGTGTTCCGGAAACGATGGCTGACACCGATTTTCCGTGACCTAGACAGATGACATTTTCCAGAGCGAATTAGATAGGACAACAGTTTTACCCTACCAATCATTGACACTACAAGTTGACATTTAGGTCTACCAGCAATTTTATTTCATGTTGATATTTGAAATTGTCTCTCTCTAGCTATCATTTTGCGTGCAAACTGGATTATAGTAGGCGAAAAGTTTATTCAAGAGACCGTGTTGAGCCAAGGTAAGTTGCGTAACAGTATCTCGTCATGTACAAATTAGTAAGTGTAATTTATACATATGTATTACAAAATCAAACCATAGCATAGGACGAAGATCGACTATATCATATTTTCCTAGGCATATTTTCCATACATGATAGAGGGTTAAATACTGGAATCAGATTGTCTGTCCATCTGTAGAAACCTTTCGCCCGGACATCTCCTAAACGTTTTAATAAGTTTCAATGAAACTGCATTGGAATGTTAGGAATTCTGCATAGATGTACATTTGTATGTTTTAACGGAAATTTTGGTTACCATCGTTACCAGGTCACCTTAAACCACATTGTGTAATTGCCCATAGCTGTTCAGTCCTTATACCAATTTTGCTCAGACTAGTCGCGTGATGTAGCTTATCAATGTCCTTAATATGACACATCGGGTGTTCCAAGAATAGTTACTATACTGGAGATTTCTGATTGGTCAAAATCGATATGAAATGAAACTATTTCCCGGAACATTGGTTGTATATTTAATTGCTATGGCTAGCAATGGAAGCCATTTTTGTTGGATGGGCGTCTTCCAGATATCTCCTATTATGAACCAATTACCATGTTACTATACGGAAAAATTAGGAACCCTATGTTGATGTGTGTGCCTTTTACTCTGGTTAAAATTTGGCTTGCCATAGTTACTTTATAACTTAACAGAAGTTTTTGTAAATTGTATGACAGTGTGATATAATCATGGCTATTCTCCGTCGCCGTGCGCCGTAAGTAAACTTATCATATTTTAAATTTCATCTCTGGGATTCAGCTCTAACTTGCCTGATATTATCCCGATATAGTCCTGATCAAGTGGTGTTATTTTTCGAATAGGTCCGAAATCGAAGATGGCCGTCATGGCGCCATCTTGAAAAACACATGTAAAACTTTTTCTTCAGTTCTCCTGGTGCCATTGAGCTGGAAATTAGGGAGATGTTTAGGAAGGGAAGCGGAACAAAGACTTATTTTTCGACCTCGTAAAACTTTTCAGCCACGACGGCCAAAACCAAACCACGATGACCATTTTGTAAGGTGATTGCGCATTCATGGTTTTCCTGAACAACAACTATTTCAAACATATTTTCAAATTCCATCAGAGAGATTAAGCTCAGACATTCCTTAAACATTGCTGATATTGTCCTGACCAAGTGTTGTTATTTTTCGGGTCGGTCCCAAATCTAAGATGACCACCATGGTCAACAGTACAACTATACTTTCTACTGAGTATGTATATAGTACAAAGGTCTATGGTCAGACGACTGTACTGGCCCATGGGGCCTCTTGTTATGCAGTTGTCTATGTTTATGATAGCTTAAAGGGCTACTTAATTGATTTTCGTTAAGTCATTTGGTCTGCACAATTATATTGCTTATGATATGATATACAATGAAACAGGTATGCCGTTGTTTTATACAAATGTAAAATGCAAATGATGGGTAGCTGGGTATTATTTAGCCATACATTCAAATTTTGTCAAGGCCAATATATTCTCATATTTTTTTTTGCTTAATTGTTTTTGTCCCGCAGCATTACTGACGAGCATATAAACATTTCTAAATATATTTTACATTTACGTGGTATATATACATATGATACGTTATACGTTAACAGATTGACGTGTGCCTATTTATACATACAAACATGCATTTTCTACACATATATGTACTTGATGATTTTATATAGATCTTATGAAGATGATGGTCACGTGATAGGTTTAACACAATCAGCACTAGTAATAGACATGGACACAATTCCGTACTTTCCGATGATTCAAATGTTCCAAATCAAAATGTTGAGATTTGTCTAAACAGTCCTATGTATTGCCTAGGGCGATATTATTTAGATGTATACATTAATCTGGTGTCCAGGGAGGAAAGCATTAAGTGTCCTCAGACGACTAATATCCCTCACCCCGAAGCTCGAACAAGACTTGTTATAAAGTACATTATACATTTATTTTCTGTCTTTTCGTTGTTGTTGGTTGTGTGGTATATTTGTTTCTGTCTTCTTTTCGTTGTTGTTGGTTGTGTGGTATATTTGTTTCTGTCTTCTTTTCGTTGTTGTTGGTTGTGTGGTATATTTGTTTCTGTCTTCTTTTCGTTGTTGTAGGTTGTGTGGTATATTTGTTTCTGTCTTCTTTTCGTTGTTGTTGGTTGTGTGGTATATTTGTTTCTGTCTTCTTTTCGTTGTTGTTGGTTGTGTGGTATATTTGTTTCTGTCTTCTTTTCGTTGTTGTTGGTTGTGTGGTATATTTGTTTCTGTCTTCTTTTCGTTGTTGTTGGTTGTGTGATATATTTGTTTCTGTCTTCTTTTCGTTGTTGTTGGTTGTGTGGTATATTTGTTTCTGTCTTCTTTTCGTTGTTGTTGGTTGTGTGGTATATTTGTTTCTGTCTTCTTTTCGTTGTTGTAGGTTGTGTGGTATATTTGTTTCTGTCTTCTTTTCGTTGTTGTTGGTTGTGTGGTATATTTGTTTCTGTCTTCTTTTCGTTGTTGTAGGTTGTGTGGTATATTTGTTTCTGTCTTCTTTTCGTTGTTGTAGGTTGTGTGGTATATTTGTTTCTGTCTTCTTTTCGTTGTTGTTGGTTGTGTGGTATATTTGTTTCTGTCTTCTTTTCGTTGTTGTTAGTTGTGTTGTACAAATGTCCACACACTAGTCTGATTAAAACATAGTATTTGTAGGTCAACTGTTGATTTTATAATGTGTTAACCTTCCGCTTTCGTTACGCTGACATTTCCCTTTATAAAACGCATATATGAATTGCGGTCACATTACATTATAGAAAGACACATGCATGCCAGTGATGAACAGAAAACTCATTCAGCATCGTCCAATCCTTTGAACAGCGTAATTTGTGATGTCCCTGGAATGGTTTTCTTTTAAATAGCATTATTCTCATACCTTTGTCTTTGTCTTAAAGTTTACGGAACGAGATGATTCAAATAACAACCTTTATAGAATGTGCTGCAATAACATTTTCAGGTATCAGACCTCAGAATGACTGCCTGCCGTAGGTGATTTTTTTGTTAAGCAAATAACTCTTGTATTATAATATGCTTAGAAATTAAAAATAAATAAATGAATAAATAAATGTACACTATAATTGGTTTATTCATTATGAAGTAGTACAAACAAGCTTCACATTTGTTCAAACTAAAATAGAAAAATGGTACCGGATTTAAAATTTCCGGATTTTCCGAAAGTGCAAACAGCGAAATATGGTGCCTCAAAACCACGGTGAGATGGCGGAAAAACTTAATGTTCAACATTTGTCAAAACAAGATTAATTCTGTGTTTGGGATAGAGATATTTAATTTCAAATACATTTCAGATAACAAATTGAGTAGAGAGTTGTGTCAGTTTGGGTCAATAATCATGATATTTTGCAATTTTTAAGGTTTCTTGAAGTGGTTACCATGGTATTCACAGGTGTGAAGACATAGAAAAAATAGGTTTATTATCCTTCAAAGCTGTAATAAAATTGCAAATGTATATGGATTACAAATATATATACTTTGTAGGTAATATGCAGGATTAACTGGCTATGATTACATATCTAAAACATATGCCTTATTTTTCAGAATTGGGCAATTCTACAGTACATTGCTACCTCAAGTCAGTTCGAAGAAAATGATCTGATACATTTAAACAATCACCTACATCGAATTGTATACAAACACAGAACAATTATGATAGACAACCAAATATAACAATAAACGTGTATAACTATACCTACTACAGATATATATAACTATACCTACTACAGATATATATAACTATACCTACTACAGATATATATAACTATACCTACTACAGATACATATAACTATACCTACTACAGATATATATAACTATACCTACTACAGACATATATAACTATACCTACTACAGACATATATAACTATACCTACTACAGATATATATAACTATACCTACTACGGATATATATAACTATACATACTACAGACATGTATACCTACTACAGATATATATAACTATACCTACTACGGATATATATAACTATACCTACTACAGATATCTATAATTATACCTACTACAAATATATATAACTATACCTACTACAGATATATATAACTATACCTACTACATATATATATAACTATACCTACTACAGATATATATAACTATACCTACTACAGATATATATAACTATACCTACTACATATATATATAACTATACCTACTACAGATATATATAACTATACCTACTACAGATATATATAACTATACCTACTACAGATATATATAACTATACCTACTACAGATATATATAACTATACCTACTACATACATATATAACTATACCTACTGCAGATATATATAACTATACCTACTACAGACATATATAACTATACCTACTACATATATATATAACTATACCTACTACAGATATATATAACTATGCCTACTGCAGATATATATAACTATACCTACCACAGACATATATAACTATACCTACTACAGATATATATAGAACTATACCTACTACATATATATATATATAACTATACCTACTACAGATATATATAACTATACCTACTACAGATATATATATATATATAACTATACCTACTACAGATATATATAACTATACCTACTACAGATATATATAAATATACCTTCTAGAGATATATAACTATACCTACTACAGACATATAGAACTATACCTACTACAGATATATATAATTATACCTACTACAGATATATATAACTATACCTACTACAGATATATATAACTATACTACTACAGATATATATAACTATACCTACTACAGATATATATAAATATACCTTCTAGAGATATATAACTATACCTACTACAGATATATATAACTATACCTACTACAGATATATATAAATATACCTTCTAGAGATATATAACTATACCTACTACAGACATATATAACTATACCTACTACAGACATGCATAACAACTACAAAACCATGCATTTTCTTGAATATAGAAAGTTATCCACTGAAATATCTTGTATATGTTTTCGTGAGAAGTGTTTTCCCCCTTACAATATGATGTCCATTGACTATATGTCTGTCTATGGGCGATACATGATTTGTACTTATCTGACGCTGTCAGCTTCCGGTGCAAACACTTCACACCAAACGCTTACCGGAAGTTACACATTCCGTTTGTGCAGCAAATCATGTGTAACTGATCATGACCAGTACGTAATACCACGTTTATTGTTTCAACGAAAGTGTTACGAACCATGGATGGAGCTGTATATTATATTTGTGTCGGAAGGTTTTTATTTGTCTAAAGGGAGTTCGGTTATACATTGAACAAGGGAACTGCTCTGATTTAAGTATAATAATGCGGAAGAAATTGAAGTTAATGATTATATATTCAAGCCGATAATGTGGGTGTGTTAGGTTGATGATGGACATTTGCATTAATTGATTTACCCTAGCCCAAGAAGACGTTTTGCATACAAGTATATACTAGTTCAATTCACCCTTGACGAAATCTCAAGTGACCTATTCTTATTGCCCTTTGCCCGTCGTGCGTCCGTAAACAAAACACGTTTATAAACATACAAAGCTGAACGAACGACTATTGTTTAAAAGTCATTGTGGTTTATGAGCATATCTATTAAGCTTAATGCAAACTGAAGACTTCGTTACTAATGTAGTACATTAAGTTATTAATGAATCAGTAATGCATGGTCGTTTCCTTCTTTTTTAGAATTGGAATTCACCACTGCCAATAGATCTCAGAGGTACAAAGGATATGTCATCGTCAAAACAGTATGAGAACAAACGATACAAAGAACTGTGATTGACGTCGATGATAGTCATGTTCTAACAACAAGGCGACATTGGAAAAATCCTACCAAGGAACAACTTCTAGAACTGACATTCACGGAATGAATTAAGACGTCGACCGACCAAGAAATAGTTATAGACATGGCGACTCTTTCAGAAATAAATGAGGCCGAGGCATTTCGTCAGTTTCCGTTGTCCGTGTATCTATCGATTCTGTCCCTGGTGGGACTTATCGGAAACTCAATAGTATTGTACATCTACACCAAAGTTTACAAAAACTCTAACTCGCGTTGTTTCATCCGCTTCCTGTCCACAGTAGACCTAATGACATGTACAGTTGCAGTTCCGGTTGAAATCCTGACAGTTTTGAACCAGTACGAGTTTGACAACACCACTGCCTGTGGGATATCTCGGTTCGTTAACTCAGCAGGAACTGTTGCAGCGTCCACAATATTAATATTGATAGCGTTCGACAGATACCGTAAAATCTGCAGACCTCTAAAGTGGCAAATATCAAATAAGATGGCCAAAATATTAAGTGTGTGTTCTTTGATATTTGGACTTGTATTTTCAATCCCGAACATTTTTCTTTATGGTGTTCGAACTCGAGAAGTGGTCTTTGAAACGTTTGTATATAATGGTACTGAATGTTCTGTTAGTGACGCTTGGTCCGAGTCTTCGTTTCCTTTGATCAACAACGTCATCACTATGCTTATGTTTCTCGTGTCTGCTGTGATACTGGTGACATTGTACACAATCATCGGCAGAAACGTGAGGTTCTTCGCCAGACGTCAGGAACAAAGAAAAAACTCGTCGGTTGTCTTGGAGACGCATAGTGACGCCCAAACTGCAGTGAAGCGCCGTGTTTCCGAAATGAGGTCACAAGATGGCGTCTCATCAGATTCAATAAATTTAAAACCACCAAAGAGGTCTAGGAATCTACCTATCCCGGAGGAAAATGGCTCTCAACTACTAGATCGAACACTAAGTCATAGTAAGTCATCGGACCCAATCATTATGACGCCTGAGAGAGAACAAAGTTCATCGGACATTGTTTCGACGCTTGACAAGAGTCACATTCCTCCAATAGTTACCAGTTTAGAACCGCATCTGCACCACGAAAATGTGTCGTGTGTCTCAGAAGACAAGCTAGATTATGAAGTTGAAACGACTAGGGACAAGTCAAACAATTGCCCAACAAAGACAAGCAATTCAATGCCAAACATAAGACCTTTATCCGAATCAATGCACAGCTCATTCTCAAAAATGTCATCCCTTAAAACCCAAGTCAGTAACATGTTTCCGTCCAATCGTAGGAAAATTTCGCAAGACACGCTACGCCAAAATAAGAATCTTGCGAAAAGCACAACGTATTTAATGTTCATTATATCAATGGTGTTCATTGTGAACTTCCTGCCTTATCTTCTGCTTGTTATCCTAAGGGAACTCAAGGAGGACTTCGTGGACAGTCTGCAAAGCAATGATGCCGGACGCACTGCATACCGATTTTTTCTGAGGTCATATTTCGCCAACTGTGCTGTGAACCCGATCATATACAGTATATTTGATCGTAGATTTCGACACGCGTGTAAACAAACGATGAGGTCTGCTATTGTAAAATGTTTTCCTGCAAAACATTGAAGTACATTATATACAGACAACAATATAGTTTCCTGAAGTCTAATGCCCATATACTGCTCTCTCTTACTATTGAATAGTATACCAAGTGTTCAGTACCAACTCAAGTCGAAAGAATATCTTAAATAAATATACTCAACAAAATGAATTGGAAAGTATTTCTCCCTAAGTACCATCTCTGTATCGGTAAAATGTAAAAGCTATGATGCCTTTGGAGTAAAAACAAATATATAGTGGAGTACTAGTTAAGGATTAAACTATAAAGGCATCATTGAACATGGATTTTTGACATGTGATATGAATAGCACTAGCAACTTGACATTCTTAATTATACATACTGACCACAGACTAATATTTGAAATTTTACATTCTTTGATATACATGTATTAAGAAAATATTTAAGTACAGTTTTAGTAAAATACCTGGTCGGAACAACTTTGGTGTAGATATCTACAAATGCATTCTCTAAATTGCCAAAGAAAGCTATGTTAACACACTGGATTTTAGGCAGCGAGATATTTACTGTAGAATTGCTATCCCAAATGATTTATAAATATTTTTGATTAATTGAGAATGTGGATTATTTTAGAACATGAAAACTAGACACGATTTAAGATTTTGTATTGGTCCAATGGTTGGACAACTTACAGGAAGTAACTTATCTGACGCTAATTATATAATTTAAATCTATATATAGATACATGTATGTGCTGTAATGATTTAATAGAAATCATAGGAATACCAGAGTCTCTAACAAGGGCAGTTGCTACTCCTGTTAAATGTTAAGTATTTTGGGAATGAAACGACTGGTTCGCCCGTTGTCAGCATAATTTTATCGGGTATGGTGTCCTGTTGGGTGTTCCATTTCTCGGTATGGTTCAGGGAGGCAGCACTATAAAGTCGACATCAGATTCTCGCCATAACAAGGAGGCACGGGGGTAGCCACCCTTAGATGTCTTTAGCTGTTGATACAGCTTGTATGACGCTATACAAACCAAAACAGGTATATTACGTCTACTGCAGATAATTTTATCATTTTTGGGTTCCTGCTACGCCCGAATTATCACAATAGCCAAGTTATTTGGTGACAGAACCGTTAATAGTGCTATTATATATTAAAGTGTTGACGATTGGGTGATAACTCAGTAGCAAGCCACAGACTTTAATCTTTAACTCATAACATATATCATGAATGGAAGATTTAAACTTGTTTCATGTAATAAAATACGTAAAATGGAATATTGATTTTTAATACTGCCTTCATTCTCATTACAAACAATGACCTCCTAGAATCGCTAGAAATAGTATGGGCAATCATCTAGTTTCGATATTGATTATCTATCAGTAATTAAGACAGAGTATATCAAGATATCTCAAACTCTGGTTTCTTGATCGTAAGGAAAACGTGTGGCGTATCATAAGATATACTTGATTGTCATTATTTCTTCGCCAAGCACATTATGTATATAACCAAAATATATAGCACATGTTTATGATCTCCGAGTCAAGTTAAATATTGGTATTTAGGAAGATCAATACATCAATATATCATGATATTCTTATTAAGAATAGAGAATCGGTCACAATGAATATTCTTATTGAGAATAGAGAATCGGTCACAATGGATATTCTTATTGAGAATAGAGAATCGGTCACAATGGATATTCTTATTGAGAATAGAGAATCGGTCACAATGAATATTCTTATTGAGAATAGAGAATCGGTCACAATGGATATTCTTATTGAGAATAGAGAATCGGTCACAATGGATATTCTTTAGAACCTCGGATCAATTGTACACTGCATATGTTAATGATAACGTTAACTGCATATTTTAACAGTAAAATCATCCTTATTGTATAGCTTCAGAAAAAAAATCTAATGCATTTGCTGTTGAGAACAAATATATATTCATCATTAGTAATGTCAAGGTTAATGCTTCAGAAATTAAAAAAAATATTTTAATATTCTAGTATTCTTAATTCAAATGTTTGTTTTAATCAAATGATGTATTGCACATTCTTATGCATTAGTTTAGTGTAGTGTGGCAAAGTGCAACCAACCATTGGGTATCCGACGATGCCTCCTTACCTGCCATTGCCAGAACAGGTTATATAAACTTATAAAATCATTCTTTTTGGTCAGGATGGAAGCGCGCCAGGGGGTATACGAACAGTGGAACCAAAGATTTTCCCATAGACGATAATGTTAACGTTTTCCACTGTCTTCCTTAAATGGAATTTTCAACACTGGTCCACTCACCCTAATTTTGTAATGTCATACACCTGTAAATAGAGCATTAAAAATTCTACCAATTTGAAATATTTTTTATATGGGGGCCATCATCTTGTATTGAATTCAGCAGCAATAACTCGCCTAAGTTTACAACAAACTATACACTTAATGAACTCCCCCATGACAAAAAAGAAAGAAAAGGAAATATATTTTCTTTTCATGTATTTTAGATCTACATGTATTACTCAGCCCACACATAAGGCTGTGGAAACTTCTCACACCTGAATATCCAATCAGTAGGCCCCGATGCATTCACCGTACTTTTAAATTTTCTGCCCAAACGCTGTTTCACTCTCTTTTGAGGGAAGTCAAGCGTCTTCTGTGTCACCGACGTCAGCCGCAATGCAAATCTAGGTCACGTTCGACGACACATTCTGACGTCATATCTGTTTGATTTCTCAAGCACTGATTGGTGTTTTAAGAACCTACGAACGGATGTTAAAAGATAATAGTTGATAGTTACGATTAAGATAGACGGATCAAATACTTTTTTTTTCAAATCCATCAAACTTCTGTGCGTCGTCATGTATGCTAGTTTATATTTTCTATTTAACTTTTACGTAATATCGGGTTATAAATGTTTATAATGCCGGGGAATTCATCCGTATCGTTATTGTTTTCGTTATACAGTGAAACCTGACTTTACCGACACGCACTGGGACCAAGTCAATGTCTGATATGAAAGTGTAACAGAGGAGCATGTCGCCATTCTGATGGTGTTGGTCGGATAATACAGGATGTCGTCAAAGTCAGTGGTCCGTAAAGTCAGGTTAAATTGTATATGTTAAACAGGGTAAATAACGACAAATTAAACAAAACTTCTAGTTCTTACACCCCCACCCCCATTTACAAAAAAAATCAAATTGGACACGTTTTGATCAATTTAAAGATCGATTTTTATGAACAAAAACATTGAAGTGACGAAATATTTATTTTATATTGTTATGAATTCAAATTAAGTATTGAGCTTAAATCGGAGATGTTAAGTCTAAAGCGCTACAAATATCTCGTAAGGATTACGTTTTAATGCTGCATTTGCCCCCAGCCAGTACTCGTAACATCACCATAGTGATAGATAGGCAAATAGGCGAAACACCATGGATATATATTTAGTTATCTTGATGAACACGTCATATATATTGTTTGACATAGAACTAAGGTCATTGACTGACTTCACACAACAAGCATTTACCCACTTATGTACTTGTCTACTCAGCGAAATACTTAGCGATGAGGCTAAGATTGTGACTCGTGAAGTAGCTGAACATCTTTATTGTGACGTTCTGGTGCATTTCAATTAAAATGCACTGTTCGAGTGCAGACATAGTGTAAAATTGTGTCCCATTCGAGTTTTTTTTTTTTTAATAAAAGATTTGTTTTGCTATTGTTTCTCTCCTTTTGTAAGAGTACGTACGCGAAGAAAATAATAAAAAAAAAACAAAAAAACAACAAACCCACTATACAATAAGGGTTTGTTTACGGGCTTATATATATCTGATTACTGAAGTTAAACAAACATTCCTATCTTATTACTACATTACCATTGCTACGTCCAATGGGTGGTGTCTCCAGATTGTTACATATACGTGTGCTACGACAACACTGTCTTGAATATAAGCAACAGATCAGAATATACAATTTTATTGCATTTTTGTTAGTATAATAAAGAAATTGATCAAACTTATATTCTCACACTGAAGCCATGAGCAGTGAAAATATATTTTGCAGTGATAATATAACTTTTTCATTTTTGACCTATCAGAGTGAAGCTTAGTATTTGCCTCATGGATACTTGGCAATTTTTCCAATCAAATTGAAGATAGATAAATGGGTCATTTTGCTGTATTTTTGAAACAATAAGACTAGGTTTTGACAAAATACTCATTGGACGTTAGGTTTTCACGCACATATTCTCTGATAACAGCAGAATTGACCAGTCTTTTCAAAATGACGTGGAGTGACGTCACAAAGTGAAAGACGTCATGAAGTATGTTACTGATTCCGCACATTTTTTCAATGTTTTTTATTTAGGTTTTTAGCATAAAAATGCAAGAAAAAGAATATTGAATGGTTTGCTGTTGAATATAACATATATTTAATTCGTATGACAGACTATTTCGATATTTTCACTCGTGCTCCACTCTCTTGAAAATAGCGATATTCTGTCATACCCGTGAAAAATATCTTATATTCAACGAGAAATAATATAATACACTCTATGTGAAAAATTAGATAAATAATATATATGTATAAACAGTTGAAAATTATATTTACCCTCATAGCATTGACACTATTGACACGAGAATGAGAACGATTCATGACTTAGGTTTAATTTGGTCTGTCATTGAATAAATTCATACATAAATCATAACAAGAGTTCGGACAATTTGAGAATTCCATCTCTTTATCAAGACTCATTATATTGTGCAGAAGACACACAAGATGTTAGCACTATTTAATGCAAATTGGGAATTGGATACAGTAAAGCCAACATTAATTTAACTGCACCGTGCAGCTGTTTCGTCCTTCTAGGATTTTTCAGTGATAATAGGGACACCATGCGACTCTTTCGTCCGCCTAGGACTCGTCGGTGGTGCGAGGAACGGGACATCATGCATCTGTTTCTTCCCTTTAGGACTCACAGTGGTGCTAGGGACACCATACAGCTGTTTCGTTCTTCTATGACTCGCCAGTGATGTTAGGGTCATCATACAACTGTTCTGTCCTTCTTGTATTCGTCAGTGATGCTAGGGTCATTACAGAGCTGTTTCATCCTTCTTATATTCGTCATACATCATACATCTGTATCGTTCTTTTATGACTCGCAGTTGTGCTAGGGACACCATACAGCTGTATCGTCGTTCTAGAACTCATCAGTGATTCTAGGGACACCATGCAGCTGTTTCGTCCTTCTATGACTCATTTCCAAATTGATAGCCCGGAGAGGAAAAACAATCGGACACACCAGTATTTAAGGGAATACAGGTTTGACTTATGTTTTTTCTTGTTAAATACACTTTTCGTGTGAGTTATCATCCCTGAAATTCAGCCCTCTTTAGTTAGGGGAGGTAACGCGCCAATAAGGGAGCTAGGGATATAGTCCACAAGGCAGGCTACTGTCTCCTAGATGTCATTATGTTTGCTTATTCCTGATGTGTGCCGGGCTGCAATGTGGCAACGAGAAATCTTAATGAATTCGCCAAATATCCACGGATGAAAAGTGTAAAATTCTTGTCGTTGCCAAACAAGAAAAACATTAATATTCGGAAGAAGTGGACTTTGCTAATCATGACTGGCCCAAGAACAAAATTTCGCAAATTACTTCGTTTCTTTGTGAACGGGAGATCCACCAGACGAGTTTCGACCAAACGACGTTCTCCAACATCAACTCCAGTTTACCGTCACGTACTAAGGTGGTACTTAGGGAGCTTTTACACTGGCTCATTATTTAGTATTGTTTTGTGTACCGAATTTACAAGATATGTATATCGATATGTATTGTTTAGTTCACAGTACGTAAGATGTCTGTAACAGCATTTAAAAACTGAGATGTGTTACGCAAGTCTGAAACTCATCAAGCTACTATTTTTACGTTTACTAGTTTCATGCATCATGTTTTCACAGCATATACATTGTTTTGACCATAGCAAGAGGAAAATCGGAAGTGTAATTCTTCTCCTTTAAAAACAACTTGTAATCAGTTGTATAACGAGATTAATACTTTTCACATACAGATGAACAAATCACATTTAAATACAGAATATGATTTTTTATTTTCCAGAATAAGATAACAAACCAAATAATCAGTCCTATCGATATAGAGAGAGGATTTTTGTGTTTAAAATTCATGTAAAGTACGATATTGTTTTAAACCAAATACTCTGTGGTTTATTATGCATTACATATATATATATTGTATTCCATGGGGGTATCGGAAGATCAATTATTATTTTGAGTAAAACAATATATTATTTGTTTTGTTAGAAGAAAACATTCACCATTCTGAAATATAACATGAATAAAAGGGCATTAAATAATTTTCAAATGACACGTTTTAAATCAAATGTGTAAATCAAAACTTTATAAAATTTAACATATTAATTGATAATTATATGAAAAGATATTTACCAGGAAATTTCCTTTTCATTATAAATCAATCGGTCTCCACATGAAGCACATATCTTTCTGCACCAAAAGTATTCTCGCGAAAGAATCACGCCACCTTGCGGTATTAGTAGTCAATTGCTTTATCAGGCAAATAGATGTTGATATCAAAGTACTGTTACAACTATCTATCAGCCTTGTGATTGGTCCGATTGTAACCAATCAAACAGCTAGGCTTGAACCTTTGGTTCCATCATTAAAATAACAGGAGGGAGGAGAGGAGAGACCATTTCTCCTTACACTGTTCAGGTAAAATCACACATGCATTAATATTTTTGATATCATTAAAACCATTTTAGTTAGAATTGTAACAAAAATTGCTATACGTGCGAGACAGCATTGTTTTTTTGTTGAAAACCAAGTTCTGTAAACGTCCATCTTTAGCGGTATTTTACACTTAAAGGATTCCGCTGAATTATATTCGCATCAATATGTTTAATGGCCTCAATTCCAAAGAACTAATGCATGATGAATTTGTATCAATGACATTTGTATGATTCATATAATTATAAAACTGTACATTCATAATGAATGAGAGTTTTCTCCCTTTACCTATGATTGCAGAATACATTGTTTGCAAATAGGACTTACATAGTCTTAGTCAGAAGTGCAATCAATTTACCATGCATCAAGCCCCCATATTTTATGTTGCATTTGAAATTGAAATATTTTTTGATTTATTCATGCGATAAAATTTGAGCTCGCGTAAATAAATACATTAGCAGTAATGTATACAGGAATACAATTTAGTCATAGATCAGCCGTTCAGGCCTCCTCTAGTCCATTTGTTTATCGGCATGGTCTGCTTGTTTTTGTCTTTAGAGTATGACACGGACACTTGCGATTTATTTCTCTTTCCACCCGGATAAAAGTCATCTACTTTGATTTTACCAAATATATGTTTCATAGCCTTGCGTGGACGAACGTTGGCGGATTCCGACGGAAGAATTCCTATGTTATCAGGACCACCAGGTAGTGCATTTTTTTGATGTGGCCGAAGTTTAAAATAAGAAAACACATGAGGTTTACTTATTCTATCAGCAGCGAACTTTTCATCGACCTCATCCATCTTTTTCAATTTCTCTAGGCTCCTTGCCGCTATTGCGCGATAGTAAGCATCCCGATGAATGTTCGGATCAACCCGTGGATGCACTTTCGGAGGGAAGTCATCGAATTCTTCCTCGTCTGAGTAGTCGGACTGTTCCGTCCAACCCTCGCGATTATAGACAAAGTCTTGATATGCCTTATCGTACTTTTTGTAGTCCTCGTCGGTAACCGTCTTACTACGCAACCTATCCACGTGCTTTTCCGCGTGCGTACCATCCTTATCGTCCTCGAAACGCACGTGCAGGACCCGTTGCCTTGACTGACGTAAGGGGTGTGTCGCTGAGAGGACGTTTCCTTGACATGTCAGAATCGTCTGACTTTGTGGTCATTCTCGACATTCTACGTGTGAAACTGAGTTTCCGTTTTATATCCGTCTTAACATCTTGTGAACTAAGTGCCTTGGTTTTACGCACGTTCTTTCCACATTTGGGACATTTCCCGTGACGGGACCCCGAACGCGCGTATGTGCACCAATTCTCGTGCCCGCCTATTGCAGCACATTCGTCACATTTCAGTGTGACAAGATCAGTATCAGTACACTCACACCAATGCTCCGGTGATCCGATTTTCTGTATAGTCATTGATGGCGGATTCTCATGAAGAGATCTCCTCCGGTCACCGAACGACACTTCCATTCCCCCAGATGACACGTCCGGTGCAGCAGATGACATTTCAGTCATACCGGAATTCAACTTTGAATTATCACGAGAAGGCGCCATTTCTAGTCCTTCATTCGGAAGAGACGAAAATTCGTCTCTGTGATTGTATTTCAATACACCCTCTTCATCTTCATCGTACTCGTCGTTATGTTGTGGTACGTCATCTATTTGAGACTTCAGGGGTTTCTCGATCTCCCTTTTAGTCTTCTTCTTCTTCACGACGTGACGAACCTTTGTTGAACGCCCGGGTGACGTTGACGAGGGGTCATGTTTGTACTCGTCATGATATGAGGTCATATTCCTACCATTAGAGAGGGAGGGCAAATGGGGAACTTTAAAATCGTCGTCGGAAAGATAAGTATGTATCTCATCGTTGTATGAACCGGCCTCTGCAAATGTTTTATCACTGGCATGTAAGATATGTTTGCCATTTTCTGGACTGTCCTTATCAAACACCGGAGGAAGCCTATATCGGTCGTCTTCGTAGTAATCATAATCATTGTCATCCACACCATTCAGGACAGCTGTATCAAAATACTTTTTGCTGTACTTTTGGTCCGGTGACGGGGAGTTCTTGTTCTTGATGGTAACACTAACACTTAGGTTTACGTTTTGGTTACCAGGCGGTTGACCCGGAGACTTGTTCGCGAGATGTTCTAGTGGGAGTACCGGGATATCGATATCCTTATCATCTTCAATAAATGTTGGATATGGTGGGCCGAGGTGGTTGCATGTGTTCACAGTAAGAAAAGAAACCTTTGGAAAAGAGGTATCCGTTTGGAACCTTATGTCGCCCATTTGGATCAAGCCGACTGCAGACATAGCAGAAGCCTGGAGGGAGAGGCCGACGCCGTAGCTGTAAGATAAACAAATATGTTTTTAAATGAATTCTTTTAAGATTTAACATTAAATAATAACGTGCATTTTTTTAATATGACTTAATCAACATAATTTAATTACAGTATGAAATGCACCACATGATCAAATGAAAATGATATCGATGTTATTAGGTGAAACATGTAATGCTTAAATTACAAAATATCTGAAATTTTACAAGGCAATGGACAGAAAGCTGTTTAATATCAAAATAAAACGACCAATTACAAACATGTATGGATACGTTTATACAAAGATGATGAGAAAACGCTGAAAAAAACAGGAAGGACAAGAGCATTCAGACCAATTGCCAAAGAAGTGTCAAAGGTGTTACAGTATAATGAGCACTGTCTAATTTAGGCAACATTAAGGACAAGGAAAACTCTCAATGCAATATTGACATGTTATTGAAAGTTGGTGAATTTATCTTGGTCAGTTTTCGAGATATTGTCCGGAAACAAATAGAGTTCTTACTCTTTTTTTTTCCGAAAAAAGGAAACAAATACAGAAAATGATAGTTTCACTACAAAAGATTTTGCGAGTTCACGAGTTTAATGTTGTTGCGGGACCGATTTTACCATACAAGGGGGCGCTATCGAACGGATAATGACAGAGCACACTTCTATTTTAATTGTTGGGAAGTAATTATCGCTGTCAGATTTAGTTGATATGTTATTTATTCTTATCTTTTCCTGTTTTTATCAATATGGAATAACTCTATACCTGGGTATAAATATATTCAATAAAGGAGTCCCGGCACCTCTCAATCATGCATTCATTTTTTCTTTGTTTTGTTTTGTTTTTCAAATTGTTTCTCCGTCCTTCATTAGTAGACTTAATTTATAATGAATAGTTTTAAGCTGAACTACGTGATGTATAAATACATTTCAAAGCGTCAGCTATTGATGTCTAAAATTGATATAAAAAAATAATCATGATTTACATGTAAGCGTTTAATCCTACATTTTTTAAATTTTACATGTAAGCGTTTAATCCTACAATTTTTATGGTCTTAAATCCACTTCATTATTAAAAATTCAATTCAAAATTGATTTATTTCTGCCTTAACTATATGTTCACAATAAAGTGCGTTATATGTCGTTTAATCAACTTCGAAATGAACAACAAGTATACTTACAGCCTTATGTTCACTTGTAATGTAAGTATATCGACACAATCTTAAAGGTGAAATATGGTTCTTTTCATACATAAACTTGTAAATAAATACTATTCTCTGCTTATTTTTCCTTTTTGTTAAAACCTACTTAACTGTACTGATTGGTTACATCAAAATATTTAAAATTGTCAGTTACACAATGATCAAAGATGAGTGATGTCCCTTTAAATTCCAGATAATATTATATTACAAAAGAAAACTGTTCAGCTATCATTTCATTAAAAAACGTAATAATATACCTATCGTAAAATCGCATAATGTGGCTACTTTCATGTAAACCAATATAGACTATATTGTAATATGCACAAAAACGAAATGTGAATGATATCTGACAAAACTAGTAAAGATTTGCTTCTATGTAAATTTATGTTTTGTAGAAATTTCACCAAGATAGCCCGAAAGCCTTCATACCACATGAACATATACTCAATATAACCAGGATCGTCAAAGAAAGATTTTTTTATTGAAAATATGGAAAGGGGAAATGCCATTTCTTCTTTTTGTTTTAAACTGAATTATTAAGAAATTAAAACATAATACATGTCGTCAGAATATTTCTGATGTTCGTTATTTGTTAAATATTTACCATACCATCATGCTGAGATATTGATAGCCAAAATAGATGTTTATGCATTTATAAAATATAGTTGGTATATTCACCTAGGAATGGCTAAAAGCGCCGAATGTATAAATCGAAATGATCAAAAATGAACTATCGTTTAGTATGGACATTATAGTACATGTAGTGTTTCCCTAATGAGTTAAACCTACCTTCTGATGTGGTTTTGGTTTGATTCTGTGACCAAACAGACAGTAATTCCGGGTGATATAAGAATCCATATATCCATCCATGATTTTTACTCGTAATGAAGCTAATTGTGTATGAAGGTGTCTCTCAAAGTGTCAACATCACAAACTAGTTAATCTCTAAAATAACTGAGATTTTTTTGTATTTTTCCCATAATCATGAGAATCAACTCCAACTCACGGCATCTCTTAAGAACGTTCGTTTTTCTTACGAAAAGAAGTATATAGTTTCATTACGACAATATATCCTGATAACTTGAATACCAACAATAATTTGTTATTGATACCTGCCTATACACTATTGACTTCTGTGAAGACTGTGATACCTATGAGAGACATGGATATGGTCGTTAGCAGTGCGACACCATCTCCGAAATACCTTTTATTACATATAATAGTTACATAGCGCTTGTGGAGAAACATTGTACTTAAAAGACGGTCCATTGTTTAAAACTCATTATCTATTGTGATAAATGTCGTGTACTTTGGCGGCTATTGTTTTACATTTAGTATCGGTACATAATATATTCATTCAGAGTTTTGGCTCGAATAGATTACCGACGATTTGTTAAATAAAGTGTTTGGTCATGCATCAGTGAGTTTTATGTCCCTATAGAAAATCTGAACAGAGCAGACTTCAACTTGAGTTACATTTTCACGTAACGATGAGTTATTATATGGTATTTGCTTGATGGTGATTATTTGGATCCTAATTTTCATTTTTTTAATTTATAAGAACCAAACATCAGGTATTTAACCCTTTTCTTACTTTAACATAAAACTTACTCGTTTCAACTTGGTTTTCTAACCCGATTGCGCTAAGCTTTGTTAGCTTTGTCCAGATTAAGAAAACCATTAATACATTCGTATTACATTTGTATTAATAAGCCCGATATCAAGAGGAAACGTAATGAAGAAAGGAATTCCAGGTGGCTCCAATATACATTGGCTGATAAAATACATAAATCTAACGAGTATGTACGTAGACAAATCATTACTGTAAATATTCATAAAGCTGATAATGCATTACTATCATTACTAAATTCATTTATTTTATTTTATTTTTTTAATATATCGACGATATATGTGAATTTCCGTGTCAAATATCTAATGAAATCGATTCCGATGCAATGACATGCATAGTTGTTTTTGTTTCGATGATGTCTATATTTACGTTTATGTTATATCAAGTTGAGGAAGCTTTGGGCAGTTTTGTCCATAGTCATACATATTCTATACATTGTATGTATAGTGCGATACTTTTGTGAGGAATTTCCTTTTGTGTTGTGAACGTGCAGTTTCAACACATAAATGATTAAAGGAATTTGAATTTGAAATTCTGGACATCAAAAAATCCTTTACATCTTTGGATTTAATTACTTAATTAATAAGCAAAAGTTTATTTTGATGTTAAATAGCACATGCATTAATATATGCTATATAATTATTGCACCCTGATACACTCAATCCTAAATTATTCATTAGTTCACTAATCTTACTTAATTTTCTACCAGTATACCCATATCACAAAACGTCATTATATTGTCTTAGCTGTTGCGAGGACGTATAATTCCGTACATTCCCAAATAGTGTTACGGTGCATGCTATGTTGAACATATCCCTTTAAGACTTTATCGGACGACTTGTAAGTAACATGATCCTATGGCATTGTGTAGTGATAATGTGAACTATATACACAAACCGGGTACGCCCTCCCCGTCAGTTAGGTCATGACCGCGTCCCAAGCAGGAGTGTGGATATAGGGTCTTTAAAATCATAAAACAGTTCATTTTTGACAATTATAATAAAATATTAAAAAATGAATTAATGATGCAAATCTTCGTTTTCTGCCATGCCAGTGTCTTAATTTTCCTGGGAAGAAGCATTATTTCGATATGATTATCAGAAAATGATTATCATTATTAAAGCAATATCGTTATTTTCGGTAGTTTGCTAACTATTTTATTTATTAGTTTGTTTATTTAATCTAGGCCTAATGTTTGAACATATAACTATTGACAGAAAAGAAATACATTATTTCGTGAAATCGTTAATTTACTATCAATATCAAAATATGTAACGTTGTATATCTGATTTAAATATGCACTAAATATCAACACACAGACAAATGGGTCTCAAAATAATGATAATAATGATGACTACTTATCCTTTTGGAATATTATCGGGCATCGAATAACTTTATATATGGCACAATGCCCTATCAAGCGTTTTACTTACTTCGTTACAAGTATCTGGTTATAACATTGTATGCGAATAGCTAAAATAGACACAATTAAGTTAATTACGTAACTGACCGGTTCGTTTCATAATGCAATAAAGCATAATATCCGCTATATCGTTAAACATTAAATATAATCTTACGTACATTTAATATGTTTTCACATAAATTTAATGTTTTTTATATACATTATATATGGTTTCATAAACATTTAATATGTTTTTATATACATTTAATATGGTTTTAGTATATACAATTAATATCGTTTTATGTACCCTCAATATGTTTTTATATACTTTTGATTTATTTTTATATACATTTAATATGGTTTTATCATATACGTTTAATATGTTTTTATATAAATTTAATATGTTTTTATATAAATTTAATATGGTTTTATCATATACATTTAATATGTTTTTATATACATTGAACATGCTTTATATACATTTAATATGTTTTAAAATACATTTGATATGTTTTTATATACATTTAATATGGTTCACTTGGATTTCCCCAATAAGATAGTTGTTTCTGGGTGGCTTCATAGGGTATGATTTTAAGCAGATTATTTGTGATCTTATGGTTTTAGATCATTCACACAGAATGGCGGCTGATTGAATTTTACTTAATTACATCGCCAACTAATCTTGCAAAACATGATAAAATCACAATTAAAAAAAAGAGGGAGGGGAACTAAAATACATCACGAGGCTTATACTGCATTAATTTTATTATCATTTTTTTTATCCTTTTGTAAGATGAATATAGTTAAATGCAAATAATGAATTGTAGACCAAGTAGAGACTATCTTATACACCGGTATATATATATATATATATATATATATAGTTGTGTAATGTAGTCGACAGCGGTGACCCCACTGATGGCCACATAGATAAGGCTGGAAGCGTTAAGTAATTGAAAAGGTGATTTATCGAGACGAGAGGGAGGCCTACAATGGTCTATGTAATGTGGCGAACACATTATTTGACATTACTTGTCAATAACATCTCCATTAATTTTCCCCAGAATAAAGGAGAAGTCGTGTTATAAGTAAGTTTCTTTCAATAATTGTTGTAAACCTAGAAAAAAATGTACGGAAGATCTTTTAATCAAATTGATTTTGAGCAGTCTTTACCAAATGACATTCCTTAAACATGACTACACATTTTTTTTTAGTTTTATGAGTCAGTAACTTTGCAGCTCTCGTGTTAATTTATATCAAGATAACATTTCAATGAGAGATATGAATTTACGAACTTAGGATTAATATGGAACACATTCAAATGCTAGATATGAAAATTTGCAGGTGACCTTTGAAACAACATCTAAAGTATATGACACAATATAGCAAAATATTATTAAAAAAATTTGTATGTAACTTTAAATATACGTACTACGGAAAGTTACTAGATTTGTTGTAGTCTACATTATAACCGCTACGGAAGGTATTCAACAGCTAAATCTAGGGTGTGTTACCTTACACCGCCACGGAAAGTATTCAATAGCTAAATACCGCTACGTAAGGTATTCCAAATCTGGTGTGCGCTACCTTAACACAGAAGTATTCAATAGCTAAATCAATCGAATATTATAACCTAAAAATACCCTTACGAAAGGTATTCCAAATCTGGTGTGTGTTACCTTAACACCGCAACAGAAATATTTAAGAACTACATATAGTGTAGCTTACTACTTCTACGGAAATATTCAATAGCTAAATCTTGTGTATGTTACATTAACACCGCTACTATTCAATAGCTAAATCTTGTGTATGTTACATTAACACCGCTACTATTCAATAGCTAAATCTTGTGTATGTTACATTAACACCGCTACTATTCAATAGCTAAATCTTGTGTATGTTACATTAACACCGCTACTATTCAATAGCTAAATCTTGTGTATGTTACATTAACACCGCTACTATTCAATAGCTAAATCTTGTGTATGTTACATTAACACCGCTACTATTCAATAGCTAAATCTTGTGTATGTTACATTAAAACCGCTTTTATTCAATAGCTTAATCCAGTGTATGTTACAACCTTAACACTGCTTCGTAAGGTATTCAAAATCTGGTATGTACTACCTTAACCCAGAAAGAATTCAATAGCTACATCTAGTGTATGTTATCTTAAAACCGCTACAAATATTCAAAAACTAAATCCAGTGTGTGTTACCTTAACACAGCTACTATTCAATAGCTAAATATATTGGGTGATACCTTACCAATTCTACTAAAATATTCAATAGCTAAATCTAGTGTATGTTACCATACCACCGCTATGGGAGGTATTGAATTAGTCAATCTAGTTTATGTTGCCTTAACACCGCTACTATTCAATAGCTAAATATAGTGTGTGTTACCTTACCAATTCTACGGAAATATTCAATAGCTAAATCTTGTGTACGCTACCTTTCCTCCGCTACGGAAGGTATTCAACGGTAAAATTTGCCGTATGTTTCGAGCTAACTCACCACGAATACGGAAAATATACAATAACTATAAATCTAGTGTATATTACTTGAATACTGCTACAGAAGGTATTCAATAGCTACGAGGCCCTCGTATCCATGTGTTGAGTTCGCCTGTTTTTACTAACCCATTGATAAGGAAATGAGTGAATTGGCGCATGCTCAGCATAGAAACACATACATTACAATTAGTGCAGACATAATCTAGTACTATATAGGAAGGGGAAAAACAGCAATTGAGAATGACATGTGCATGGCATATATAAAAGATGATCATTTCAGCAAAAGCCGAATTGATCAATGTACTATGCAGACAATGTTTCAGTGTTTGAATGATTCATTCGTGCAAGTTACATACAAGAGGTGAAAGTTCACTGACCGGGTATTGTTGAACATTGTTTACTTCCTTAACTTGAATTAGACATTTCACTCTGCTCTGTGTCTTCCGAATGTCGCGCAAATCCAAACTGACAGAAACCGCCATTGTGTGACGTCACAGCCATAAACGTGCAACCTGCAACATGAACAAACGTATATACAATTGGATTACTTACGTCAGCAGGGTATCGTTGATTGATGATCCCAACCATCTCCAGAATGCTTAGGTTTATAGGCTTCTGACTGCCATAGCCGTAAAACGTTGTCATGATTGGTGAAGTAGTCACTAACACCTTAGTCAATTAATATCGGTCGACGTCCTTCAGACGGAAGTAGAGCTAAAATATGTCTACAACTCTATTGTCACATATGACATCGACTGAATACGTTGCAATACACGAATAAGAAGAATTTCCCTGCAGGATGTCCTAATTAGTTTCCCTCAAAAATATTTATAAATTTATAAATGTGTTTTAGTATTAAAACGTTCCTCGTACATCGGATGAGTTTATTATTGTTTCGTTCTTCCTCCCCGGTGCCTTTCTATCCTACAACAGTAAGTGTCTTTATGATACCTGTATAACACAATGGCGTCATCTCAGGTAATTTGATAGTTTGTCATATTCAAGAGAAAATCAAATCTTCGACCTTACGAATATCGCATTTTTGCAAATGTCCAACTCACATAGCAGGAATATAATCCTTTTGCAGGAGATTCAGATCACAACCACAATAGGCTTCTGAAGACTTGCTTCCATCGATATCACAATGGCCTATGCATTTAAACAGTGTAGAAAATGATCGTTTGACTCCAGCACTGTCGCATTAGAATGCTTCGTGTCATTAATGATACATTATGGAAATATATGTAGGAGGCGCACAGTTCTCAGTAATGTAAAAAATAAGGCAGGAGGCTTAGCACATTATCTGGTAGCGGGTACTGTAATCCCTGGCAATATAAAGTATTAAAATATCAATATAGATCCTGGAGCGCGGTTACCTGACGTTGTTTTAACTGATCCTTCTCCTCCAGGAAGATGCTAGATAAAACTTCTCCTCTATAAATGAGTTAAATAGCCTTTAACCTCCGGTGATAATGACATATAAAACTATCCTTTAATCTGCATTTACTTCCAGTTATAAAGTCTTGTATAGCGCATGCGCTGTAGGGTTACTGTGAACGCCTTAAAGTTCAATACTTCCCTTGCTTTTCCTTTAAGCGATAGATCCATTATGCTGTATTATATATATATTTTTAACTACACACGGTTTGATGTTGAGTCAATGAATTGTTTTTTTATGACGTAGAACAATTGACCAATATATGTGTCATATTGCGTATATTCCAGTTTTTATATGTCAACACGGGCCCTTCTTTGTATAATCCTTGAGTTAGTAACCCGTCACCATAGCCTTGTAGTCCTTTAATCGGAATTGTCAATATTTATCCCTTAATAAATCCAGGTATATACTAATTTACACAGGGAGTTGTAAATACCAGTCAACATCACATCATACAGGAGGCTAATTGATAGTTGAGTGTTTGTATACAATCGCATATAATCTTCTCCTGTGAGATATGTAATCCGGCGACAGTCCCGATCACTTGGTAAAAATCTCCAATCTTGTTTTCTATCAATCTTAATTGTATAATATAATAGAGAGTTATATCACTGCAGGTCTAGCTACACACTAGCACACACCACGTCACGATAGTTATAATGTAATTTTACACCAATGCAGGGTAATTCAATGATATCTGCTATCTCTGCACACATCAATTACACTTTTATCTCTTGAGAGTTCTCTTAGCCTAACGGTGACAGGGTAGCATAGCTACCTTTCAGTAGATAATCGTTTCAATAGCCGTGCGATAGAACAAACACTTCCATCGTCGAGATGTCCTTTTCGTTGTATGTTTAAGATGGCCTGATCTTGATAATCACTCAATGCGGAATGAACTTTGTAGTATGTAAGCTGTTTGTAACGTTACTTACCAAATACTGTTCTTGACAAATTATCATTGTTCATTCCTTGGTAAATGTATTATTTCTATACTATCTAATTGGTATGTTGTTGACTATTTGCGTGTTTGTAAATCACAAACAGGCACGTGCATATTAAATAGTAAACATGTTTTTTTTAAAAATATCTAACATTCCAGTGGTTTCACCTAATTATTGATTGTAATTAACCCTATCATATAATATATATAAACAAATCTGTTATGTCCAACAGTATGTTCATTCACGGCTCCGACATTCTGTCCTTGGGTTAATATAAAACACAATATTCTAATGATTCCACGGACGAATATATAAGATATATATTCTTATTGAGACAATGACCTGTTTACCCCACGACACTGTTTAACATGTATTAAGTTCCGACTTCACCGATCTCTGTATACCAGGATATCATTTGTGACGTAGTCGTATTTTACATTTGAGATATGTTTATATCAAACGCAATCAAACGTGTCTTGTTTTTAAACATTGTTTATTTGACATCCTTTTGTTTTGTCGGATCCGTCACACATTCCCCGGTCCGGATATTAGATGTCTGATGTGATACCATTATCAATGTCTGATGAATAGGTAATTTTGTATCACTTGTCGTCAATATGCATACCAGAGGTATACCACAAGTTGCAGGAGAGGTGGAAATTTAATTCGTCGTAAAATAAGCTATACATATGAATAGTGATTCCGTTAGACATCTGGCATCTCATACACACACACACATATATTTGTCATGAACCACATCACGGCGTGGACATTAGACTCATTCACATATTCTTCTATCCATACTTGATGTTTCTGTTCTTAATCCAGGTAGAAACGGTGAACACGTGTCATCCTACATTCCCCAAACACCAACTAAGTAAAGACTGAAGTGATTTAAAAAGAGAACTAATGGTTTCATATTTCTGTGATCAGGTAATTATGCAGCAGTAATACTAGATATGCCTTTGTTCAATAATACGCGTTGAAATTCATTGTCTGCATAACACGCGACTTCCAAACTTAATATATCTTTCTGATAATAAATTCACAAAATTTAAAACGCAGTACAATTTATTTGTCCGATTTCGTGAGGTTATGTCGGAGTTAACAGTTTTCAATCCAAACAT
Source organism: Pecten maximus (assembly GCF_902652985.1). Taxonomy (NCBI): domain Eukaryota; kingdom Metazoa; phylum Mollusca; class Bivalvia; order Pectinida; family Pectinidae; genus Pecten; species Pecten maximus. The sequence continues at coordinate 11,219,615 of NC_047032.1, forward strand.
TACGATACAGACGTTCATTGAAACATCATGAATTGGAACATTTCCAACTTGTGTTTATTAAGTGGTACATTGATATACAGTAATTGACGTAAGTAATACAATGTAATATAGAGCGCTCTTTGTCGACTGCGTCTTTCTATTAAGCTATTGTATTTCACTTAAAAATTTACTGAAACCTATCATTACAATAGAATACCAGTGGCATTCTAACCCAGCGTGTTAAAACCACTTGTTTACGAACATCTGGGCCATAGTATACTCATATCTGTAAACATAGCACAATACTCTATACATAGTACTGAAATAAAATGCACACGTATATATCCCGTGCATAAACAGCATAGCCACCATTTAACTCACTTATATTTCGTAGCATACAATCATACATGTAATAGAGGGTGGCATTGAGGACAGAAACTCAAATCTCATATCTATATTGACCGAGAAATTCATATTACCAGTTGTTATAATTAATTTTTTTTTTAACCCGTAATCAGATCGCAAACTAAAACAGCTGAAGAAAAATATGCATAAACTGTAAGATACAGGTTAAATAAAGTCAAATTACAAAGGAACCCAAGAAAGAAAGAAATATTCGCCAATACACATCCATGATACACTGGAAGCAAGTATAATTGTTGAGGTGTTAATGAGATGGTCAGAATCAGGTGTTTCTCGCCCACTGTTGGTGCGAGTATGAAAAATCACAACCAGTACTGAATTTATATGTATTAAATAACTTATTGTGATATACATGTACCTATTTACATAATTAAGGCTATATCTATATGTTTATATATATAAAGAATAGTTCAGAAACCCATACATTACTGAAGCTGTTTTGTATGTAGAGACACTTAAATCGATGGGAACGGTACGTTTTGTTTTAGCTCAATCTGTTGGTCTATCGACAGGATAAAGAAGTCATTATAAGGGCGTGAGTTATGTTTAAAATGTCAATTCACAAATATATCAACGTGTATATATAATCTACATAATGCACATTATGTACTATGAGCAATCCTATCGTTTTATATTTTCTATTTAACTTCCGCTAATGCGAACGCTGTTCACCGGAAACGACATGTTTGCCAGTGATAGTCTGATAACGTAAAGAGCACCGAAGCAGTCCCCGCGGGTCAAATCGTCTGACCTTTTCCGGATATCACGCTGACAATTGTCAGAGCCTGTGGAATCTGACGAGATTTGAAGTCTAAAAACTGAAACATGTGGTTGATATGTGAACTTATATCCAATCGATATTGTGGGTCATTTTCATGGCATGGTTACAATGACGTCATAAACAGACATTGAGAGGTTTCATGAAACTTAATTTTCCAAAACGTTTAACACTTCATCACCACAATATTTTGCAATATGAAATGTACATAACGTCTTAATTAATGAACATCTTTGAAATCTTTCAGAACATAAAACATGTTCTATATTTTTTCTATATCATCCAAAAATTCTGAAATGTAATTGAATTTATAAAATTAAAGGTTAAGTGTTTTTTTTCCAACACCCTTTTAGTGTTTGACATTTGTTAAAACTCAACATAAAACATAAACTTAAAATCTATAGCATGACTTTCCCACTTGAAATCTATAACCTTACTTTCTCTCTGGAAATATATAACACACCTCTCCCCTTGAAATCTATAGCATAACTCTCCCTCTGGAAATCTATAACATTTCTTTCCCTCTTGAAATCTATATCATGGCCTTCCCTTAGCATTATTGTCCAGTCTAAATAAACACTGATCAGCAGTATATTCTTAGATGTTCTTTTCACTGATGGCTTCTGAACATGTCAGTATGTCTACATTAATGAATTTATACAAAAAGGTATGATATGCTATCTAACTGGCGTTGATGACTTGCTCCGTCAAAAAGTTCAGATAAGTTCATGGACGTGCTTGCGGAAACCAAACGTTGGATTAACAAAACACAACTTGAGAAGTAATATGTGGTGATATGGCAATATTAGTTTGAATAGCGAGCATTGGCATTCCCCCTCTCTCATTTTGTTAATATCGCTTAAATTCATTCCATTGATTTTTGATTTGACTTGGTTATGGACTTCGAATACTATTATTACGTTCAATGTTACTGATTTGTGTAATTTTGATCTGTTGATACTATCCATAGCATGCATTTGTACAATGATTATTCGTGTTACCTGTATGACTGGAGTTTACATGACACCGTCGTCAATCACTATAAACTGGGCTTTATGAGTACATTTTCACCTGTGATGAAGTACAAAACCTGTACTAAGGTACTTCTATACAAAAGACACTCAAATCAATAACACCTTTAATGTATATTTAGTAAAAGATACATAAAGGTCTAATAATGAATATAAAACTGAATGATACAGCTGTTTTGTCCTTCTAGTACTCGCCAGTGATACTAAGGACATCATACGATTGTTTCCTCCTTCTAGTATTCATCATTGATGCTAAGAACATCATACAGTTGTTTTGTCCTTGTTACGTCATTTTAGGAACAACAATTTTACTTATCTAGAAGGGAGGTATAAGGAAAATCCAAAAGAGCCTTAACTGATGTTAAAATACAGAAAGGGGGGTGTCACATGATTTATTTAATATATTTCGTTTAAGGATTTACCCTATCTTCGCAAAAGGATGACTTCTTACACTTCTTATTAAATCGGACACGCGTTAATAAAGACTTGACAATCCTATTATATTTTTTGAATTATGGAACTATTGTTCCTCCCCAACCATCTTTTAACCCATTATCTCCTGTCGCCTTCAACAGTTTATGTCCTTATCATCAATGACGAGTCATAGAAGGACACATCAGCTGTATGAACCGTTTCTCTCAATTTGTATTGAAATGTGTTAATATATTGAATATTGAATGTGTGTCCTTTGTTCAATTCCTTGTAGGTGTATTGCATTTAAAACATACAAATATATATATATATATATTCGTAATTTGCTTTGAAGTGGTTCGTGAATAAAAATCAAGGTAATATGTTTGTATATATTTTTTTTCGTGCTCTATGATCTCAGGTACGCGATTATACGGACAATAGATAGTGTAGCTTTCCACTTAACCTACGGACTGAACATTATTCAATAGAAATAAGGTTTTTAAAGTTTGTTATTTAAAGAAAAATGTCAAAGCTTTAATATAAGATAGACTTCCTGCTCGTGTGTTTAGCCGACGATACTTATGTTACACATTGTTTTGGTAGTCTTTTTTTGGAAACATTGTATAAATGATTTTATGTAATACAACGTTACTTTCACTTTCTGAAAACATATAGTTAAAATGACTTTTTATATCCTGAGGTAACGTCTTTGTAACATACAACACATGTTTAAAGCTTATTCCTCGTTTCTGTCCTACAATGAGGTCTGTCTCAGGACTAACCATTTCATAGTTACCTTGCTTTTACTGATCGAAAAACCCTATCACATGGTTAATAATGTTTTCTAATGACATGTTATTATGTTCTGTGGGTGAAATCCCGATATAATTCACATTGTCAAGTCAAATTATTACAACTAAATGACAAACAACAAATTAAACAAATTATGGGAAAAATAACTCTGAAATACAGCAAAATGGTGGTGGCACAATCGCCGACTTTACATGTTGTATACTATATTCATCAAATTACATGTATCACGCTTTATGTAGTACATTACTATTGTAGAAACACCAATCGTATGTAAGCACAAGTGTCCACGGTACTGAACCTCGCGTGACTGTATCACAGTGGACGTGTAGTGCTGTTAACTACATTCTACCTTCGCGACTTAATATACGATTAGAGTTGTTTTAATCTGTTAATCCTGTAGTATTAGTCTACTAGATATACGAGTTAAACAAATGTTTCTATTGTACCTATTGTATCCTTATTTTGCATTACGACAACCGTATTACAGTGTTATTCAAACTCCAATGTATATCTAGTGATATTCAACACCATAAACATTCAATACTAGTTTCTATAAAAATATACATTTTTCAGTTAAAGACAAAAAGTACTCGAGATTTGCCAATTTTCAAGACTCTTAACACGTAATACTAGTTTCTATCAAACTATATATATCTTGCAATAAAACACAAACTCTACTTAGAACTTGCCAATTATAACATTTCATTTGATAATATATACTTAACCTGAAAACATTGATGATTATATAGCTATAAATGTTTTTCATGGATTGTGCGGTAACTGCCTGATGATTCTTTTCTATTGAAAGGAGTAGCGGCAGTAAGGGCCATTTTTGGCCCCATCTCATTAAAACTATAAACTATAAACATTTCTGCTGAATGTTAAACTTTATTTTTTGTCATTTCCTGGGGCCGGTTATGGCCCTTACCAGACCTACTCTTTCACATGTGTTTAGGCGTAACGTCGGCTAATTACTACAGGCCGGTCCCAATTACCGTTATTCCTATAGTTGACCCCTTCCTCTAGGCTAAAACGTTTGACATCTAAGCACAGAATAATGACACAAACACTTAAAGTCTCACTTTTATCTATTTTTTTAGTTAGTTTCTGCCAATCGCATCTTCATTGGCGATCTAAGGCAATTTTGAGGTTTAAATTGCACACTTGCGTGTTGAAGTCGTGTTTCTTATTTGAGGCATTGTCATTTTTGTTTAAGTTGAACTCAAAGAGTTAATGAGATACGAATTAACAGACGATGGTACATGTGAACAACGTGCTCTTTGGAATAACTAAAATAAATAAATACCTGTGAAATCGGCTTCACGGTCCAGCTGAGAGAGTGTCGACCATCGGAGCGAGAAGTTAAATCTGCTGACAAACTTGGTGTTTCCTCCTCTGAGCAGCCTACATCCCATGTAGTTAGATACTCTGTAGGAAAATATGGAATCATCCATCGTTACAGCATCTGAAGTAACATTGATTGTGGTAACGGTCAGTGAAAACGGGCATATCCATATGAACTGTGTCTCTATTGTCGGTTTGTGCTGGACTAGAGGGGGCTTTACAAGGGCTTTAATACCACAAGGTTACGTGGTGTATGTGTATTACAGCTTATAACATTCATATTTAAACTAAACATGCAATGACTGTTTGCTTCATTACCCAGGTCATATTTCGCTCTTCACGTTTTCTCATTGTTCTCACAAGCATCAAGTATATATGTTTTTATATGTAAGTAATTTCAAACAATGGAACTGACTTACGTTCAGCTTCCTACCTACCAAATATTTACATTATTTGAATTCGACAGGTACTCGAGTAAATGATTTGATCTAGTAATTCATCGTTTTCTGCATAAATTCCACAGGAAACGTTTTTTTGTACATGCAACCATCCATATAAAGATGTATATCATCACTATGGTAGTACACATTGAGAACGCTTCAAAATAGAACACAATCACGTGACATAATACCATATGACTATGGCAAAACATGGAAAGTTTCATATAATAATATTTAATAACCGAAATGTTCTATCAGTGTATACTACCATTACAATACCGGTACGGGGCAATTCGGTTGTTATACATATTTTAATTTACTTCTTAGGTTTCTAGTGGATAATATTGAAGCATTTGGTTAATTTTTTTTAAGATAAACACTTACATAACGAATATCTAAAAGTCTTACGTTTTTCTTGTGAAGATCTCAATTGAAAATTTTTTCTATAAAAAACAAGAATTTAACTGGCATGCAAGAATTTCAGTGTTGAAGGCCAACCATACTTTTTTGTTCAAAATCCCAAGCTGAAATTAAATTTATACTTTAAAATCATAATTAGGATAGGCATTTACTTTATAGGGCGAAAGAAAATTTTGTTACGAGTAACGTACTTTTATAATCGTCTTAAAAGCTTTTTTTTCTCCGGTGATAATGAAGTATTGATCCAGCCGTTTAAACGTACACTCTGATCCATGTTACTTAATGTGCATACTTAGTAACAAAGTCTATACAGTTTGGTATTATATTATATTGTTAGCTCTAGGCACCTTTCTCATCACCATTACTCAGAGATAAGTGCATCTCACGTTAGCAATTTATATACCTTATGTTACAATTATCAATCGTATGTACATGTATACTTGTATATAAATTATGTATTGCAGGGTATCAGAAGGTGAAGACATATTCTGCAACTTAGTTTGATAAATTCCACTCACATTACCAATGAAGGACATCTACTGTCTAATCTTATTGTACTTAGGAGTGACAATTGTATAACAATGACAGGAATTTATTAAAGTTCACCCATACGACAAGGGAGATAGTGTAGTCCTAATATATCATATTATCAAACATCCACATCACGTGCTATCTCATAGCACTCTCCAATATCTTAATTGAAAAACAAACGACAAAAAAAACTTCTGAAACCTTGGCCCAGACACCGGAGAAACAAGCAAACTTTTATTTTTAACTATAATTAACATAATATTTTCGTATTTTTAAATCAATTTACTTAAATAATCAATTACGTATACTATACTCACAAATAGGGGATTTTACAAGAGATTCAATATTATACGAAAGTAAGGCAACGAATGTAAAAGTGAACAAAAGTTGAGTGAGATGAAATTGGCATGGCAAAGATTTCATATTCATCAAATAATATATTTTGATGACTATCGAGGAAAAAACATTTTGTTACGTTATGTTAACTTTTTTTTAATTATCTATTGTTTACCGTCGTCATTTTGTATTATATATGTATGTATCGTCATCTTAAATTTTTCTTTAAAAATTTCACAAACATATAAAAACTGGATATAAAATCAAAACAAATCAAACATAATGACTGATATACAATGTATCTGCTCTTAATTCAAGTATAATTTGATAATATTAAAAACCCCTCATAATACCTGCTGAACAGCGATAAAAGGACATGATTGTGAATCATACTGGAGACACTTCCTTGACACACGTCAAGGATAAAATCTACAGAATAAATGGATTTCTGACTGACATATTTGTCTTCCAGTAGACAAGTAGTATAACCTTTGTCCTTCTTTTGGTCGACTTGTTTTCGTAGGAGGCAGGCTTCAACGAAGAGCTTTCCAGAACATATAGCAATTAGCTTGTCGTTAAGTTTCACATGTAGATAATATATTGATGATGTGCTGTTTTAGATAGAAAACCGATAATGACAATGCCAATTGGTTATACCCTAAAACAACTTATATGAATGACGCTTCGACTATCGCATACCTAAGTCTTTACTGATAACGTATCTAGTAGGGACAGCTTAATAGTAAGGTGCATGATAAGCGGAGCGATTTCAATCACCCTATTGTTAATCTTCCTTTCCTAGATAGTAACACTCCTGCATTCAGATTTTCGGATATGCAGGTGATAATTCTTTTTCATTGCATGATATGGATTAATACGTGTTTGGCGCTGGATGATACAGTACGACTTAAGATTTCCGCGACCAATGGTTATATTACCATAGTTTTGTACGGCGACTGTAGAAACTGAAGACGTTTAGAAGAAGAAGAAGAAGAAGAAGAAGAAGAAGAAGAAGAAGAAGAAGAAGAAGAAGAAACAACAAACAAACAAAAATATCAGCAACGACATGTACCACAGGAGACTATAACCATTTGGGGAGATAAGTATTTCTTGTGTCTTGTGACTCTCCCAAACGTAATTTCTATATTAAAACAAAACCGTAATTCCAACTGAAAATCGATAATAAAACAGGGGCAAATACGAAGAAAATTGAGATTGCATGGGCACCCTTGAAAAATTACCGCGAACTCCGGAAGGGTAAGCGTCTTCTGCATAAAAGATGACAACACACCCGTCAAATGGAGGTAAATCCAGGTATCAAACTCAGAACTAGGTGGTAAAAACGGAACCCAAGGGTATACATACAGCATCAAACATGGCTAACATCATATTGCACGAGAGAATGGGATGCTTCCAAATGAAATCATTATATCGTTCATAAAACTGTTTTGTTTTTCTCTCAGCAGTCGAAGCCTGTCACAGACATGATGACAGAAACAAGGAATCATGATGATGGAAACAAGTCTTTGAATATAGAATCAACTGGGACTGGAGAAGGTAGTTTGGGAAAGCTGAGATGTTACTATCTATAAATGAAAAATTAACAATGGAGAAAGAAATTGAAATCAACACGCTTACCATATGGCTTAGTTGTATGCTGTCTCTGCTGGTTACGTTTTAAGTAAAGATCGGGGTTGCCTGTATCGATAAATATCACAAGAAAGACCGAAGAGGTCTATATTTTTGTTTATTTTATACTTAGTTTCAATATTTAAATCGTTATTTCAGGGCAAGTTGCTCTTTTTTTGTCGACTGTTTAAAATAGAATAATTCCTAAAATGACGCCTACTTAATACCAGGGCTTGAGATCAATGGCTTTACACAAAATCCAATCGATTTATAGACATAAACATATGCTCTGTAACAGGAACTTGAAAAGAAAACAAATAGATTTGAAAAGTTTGCACGGGCGTGTCCCATGGACCCGATCAATAAAATATTGCTTTCCTGACAATTCAAGTCTATATATAAACGATAGATAGCTGATCATCATTAATGATCATAGATATATTTACCTGTTCTACTCAACGCCTGGTAGGTCCAAGTAAATAATGAAATAAATAATGTGTCATTTTCCTGATAGAGTTAGCAGTGTAGAGCCGACAGTATCCCGGACAAGAGGCACGAATATTACTCAACTAACATTTACATAGATAGCCAAACATCCACTCAACACTGACAAGGACTTGTCAAACACATGAAGCCACACGATATCGCCCTGACTAGTACCGATCATATCAAAATGATAGCTTTTAAAGTAGCGAATAACTGTAACACCACATGGATTAAGCTTTTAGTGCGAACGATGTCACTCCCATTTATATACAATGATAATGATTTTAACTAACGCCAGTGTGAAATAAATTATTATTTTCTCCTTTCTTATTTTCCTTTTTTTTATTTTCTAAATTGATTAATTATCATATTTTGTAGATATATTACTGTTTGGTGGAATAATAATACAAAATAGTTCTAAAATTACTTTGTATGTTTCCAGCAAGAAGTCAACTGTATATAATAAGAAATGCTTTTGACTATTCAATACTAGTCAATGTGACTTATTGGAATCAATAGTAACTTGTCATAATATTATATTAACTGTTATGGTCGTTTTTTTCGATATATCCTACGATTTACAACAATAACATTTATTACGACACAACACCCGTCTTTAAAAGGGTTCTTTCATTGACACACTAATTAATCATCAGCGACACTGACAGAATCCTAAAGGCATATCTACACAATTTTCCGAATATATCTTAAACCTTACCTAAACTAGTCAAGTATTGGATTAGTACTTCCTTTATCTTTTTTAAGTGTATCGCCATCAGTGGGGGTAGGTGGTAGTATATAACTACATATAAATAGGATGAAGTATTAACGACGACCAAACATAGCGTAGAATTCTCTCACTTGCAATGTTTGCTCATTTTTGTAATGTCCGAGCGTAACAACGTATGGTCATGTGACCAAATTTGTGACGTCACCGATCTAATTTTGGCAACACTGACTTTGTTATACTAATACGTACCCAGCCGTATTGTTGGCAGCGTAAACTAACAGCATCAGAATATGATATATAATAATAACATATAATGATATGTATAACGAACATTTTAGCGGCTGGCGTTATGATTCAGGGTATGCTATACAATAATGTACTTACGCACGACATATCCAAGTGTCATAACATCATGAGCTAAACCGATTTGTGTATACCTGTACAAACATATCTGTGTCATAACACACTGGACTGAACAGAATGCTAGACCTGCAAGTGAGCATATCCATAGTCATAAAAACCCATAATACATGCATATACATACACGTCATAAATCAATTACCTAAACTGGAATATAAACATATCAATTAACGTAATAAATCCTTAACCTAAACAGGGGTATATAATACGCACACGTCATAACTCTGTCAACTTAACTGAGGTATATACATGGACATATACACGCACGTCATAACTTTATAACCTAAATTGAGGTATATAACCACCTAAATACATACATGCCCTAATTCAATAACCTTAACTAAGGTATATACATACATATAGGTATATACATACATATTGTCAAAACTCCGTTAACTGAACTGATACATACACGTCATACCACCATGAACTACACTGGGATATATACATATACATACACATCATAACACCATGAACTACACTGGGGTATATACATATACATACACATCATACCACCATGAACTACACTGGGGTATATATATATACATACACGTCATACCACCATGAACTACACTGGGGTATATACATATACATATACATACACGTCATACCACCATGAACTACACTGGGGTATATACATATACATACACGTCATACCACCATGAACTACACTGGGGTATATATAAATACACACACGTCATACTACCATGAACTACACTGGGGTATATACATATACATACACGTCATACCACCATGAACTACACTGGGGTATATACATATACATACACGTCATACCACCATGAACTACACTGGGGTATATACATATACATACACGTCATACCACCATGAACTACACTGGGGTATATATAAATACACACACGTCATACTACCATGAACTACACTGGGGTATATACATATACATACACGTCATACCACCATGAACTACACTGGGGTATATACATATACATACACATCATACCACCATGAACTACACTGGGGTATATACATATACATACACGTCATACCACCATGAACTACACTGGGGTATATACATATACATACACATCATACCACCATGAACTACACTGGGGTATATACATATACATACACGTCATACCACCATAAACTACACTGGGGTATATACATATACATACACGTCATACCACCATGAACTACACTGGAGTATATACATATATATATACACGTTAACCAACATGAACTACACTGGGGTATATACATATACATACACGTCATACCACCATGAACTACACTGGGGTATATACATATATATGCACGTCATACCTCCGTGAACTGAACATGGCATATACATATACATATGCATACATATCTTAACTCAACAACCTTAAAAATTTGGTATATACTTATACACCATAAACCATGAACTTAACTTGGGTATATATACATGCATGAACGTTACACATATATAACACCATGAACATAACCGAGGAATGTAAAATATACAGCATAGTTGCATGAACTAACTCGGGTGCATATATATGCATGCACGACATCGTTCCATAAACTAGGGTATGTGCACATACCGCGAAGATCCGTGAACTAAGCTAGAGTATATACATTGGCATTTAACCCATGGTTCCATGACCTAAACATACATACTTATATGTAACTCCCTGAATTGAAATAGAATATCACTTTTTGAATGAACTCTGTATAATACCTGTACTAACGCTCATGACCAAAGCATCTACATACAAATGAAAGTGCTTTAACTAAATAAACTTAACAGTTAACTGTGGACGCAATCAATTATATTGTGAAACAATTCTCTTGTACTCACCTTTACTGCATCACCACTATGAACATTATCCCTTGTTAGAATCCTGAATGATCCTATATTCTGAGGGCGCGCCTGCCATTTACCAGTATACAGACAATATTGATCCTTTATGTGTTTGCATAGTTGTCCGAGGCGAGAACAAACAATGGACTTGCATTAATTAGCACTTTCAATCGGCTTGTCGATAGGGTGTCCTAAAGGAAACCACCAATTAATGATCGTCATATGAATTTTCCCAAAAGGTCAGTCAGCTTAACACTAGATTATCTATAAATATATTCGTCTTAATGATAAATAAGCTCATGTTTTCAATAAATTACTAAAATAATATTTAACTGACCACTATTAAACAAATGTTTCCGTATTATTTACATGTATTTAGAATAATACAAAAGCACTGTAAGTACGATTTACACTCATATAACAAGCTTACATGGAATGGAAGCTTTGATCTCCATTTGATGTTTATTCTTTCTACTTTAAACGGATGTACATTGTATATATAAAGATATTTCTCGCTTTAAGTACAAAATAACAAAAAATCACCCGTATATGTAATTGTTTCTGAACCTTAATACGGACAGTTATCAAACACATAATAGATTTAAACGATTATTCTTTCAGAGTTGTTCCAATTATCTGTTAAAGGTAAAGTCACGTTCCTTTAACCGTCCATAAACCCAGTTAATCAAGCATTGTCAACTTCACCTTTCCAAAAATCGTATTTTAAAATAACAGGGATATCTAAATTAATAAGTGGAAATTATCTTTTTAAAATAGGTTCAAATGAAATGAAATGTATTTCTTTCGCTCATATTTATAATAGAAATTAGGAGTTAATGTCAATTATTTTAGTTTCTTGATCGATATATTGAAACTTGCTATTAAAACTGACCGAAATGTATTACATTATATATTGAGAAATAGATTCGGGTAAGACGACAAATTATCAAATTTTAAATAGCTTTAACCTAGGAAATAAGCGACGGATTTCGTGAAATATCCATATTAACCATCTAACGAGTTTGACAAATCTTGATTAATGAGATATTAATGTCAATTCTTTAATGCTGCTTCGATGAAAATTTATATTATCCTAAGTAATCCCTTAGGCATAGTAAATAACATTGTCGACTCAGTCCACATCAACACATACTTAACTTAAAAAGATACAATTTTGGTTTTATACTTGCAACATTGTTGAAACAATGTAAAATTGTCACGGGATTCTTTATGGAAGAAATAAAAAGGAAATTATTTACGCAGCTAACCGTTGTTACTTAATGTTCGATGCCCTATTACCGGGGATCCCTGCCAGTTTCGTGAATGTTTGAATTCAGGAGCCTTCATAGATATTTGGTGATAATCCGATTTGTTATCTTGATCATTATAGGAATGGCTAGAGTAACGCATTCCATTATTGTGTTTGGCTTATTTTTGAGTCCAAAATACAGTTGCACCTGCCTCGAGGGCCACCTGAATATACCGAAAAAAACCTATTAGAGGCATCTGCAATAGACATCATAAATAAACATAAATGGATGGCCATATATGTATAACAATATTACAATCATTAGCAATGAGCATCGGAAATAAATATCAATTGATGAAAGCTTCCACATAGCTATTTTAGATAAAAACATCATTAAAAGAATCAGAAAAAATATTAATACATGGAAACCTCTTCATAGTTATTTTAGTTACAAACTTTCGCATTAAACAACAGAATACATATCAAACGGTGAACAATAAGCATCATAAGAAAGATATTTCTATACATTTTCTTCATGTTAGAAAGTATAGCTTATATAAGGATTTTTGTTACACCAAGTTAATGTTTAAACGTGACATTCCGACTACTAGTACGTAAAGTACACTGATACCTTCATCAGACAAGATCAAAACTTCATGTATACACATCCATCGGTTGTGTAACAAAAATCCTTATATATTTATATATATATATATATATATATATATATATATTTCATAAACAGAAATAACTATCCATTAACTGTGAAATGCTGCATAACTGCCTCAGTAATATTTTCAGATCATTGATTTACACCAATAGAGTTAACGGAGAAATAATGAGACGGATACTATGGATGTTGCTATGGATATCTACCTGGTCGATTTTAATATTTAATACATTATTATTGACTTGCTCTCATCTTCAACTCAAATATTACATTAAACATTTAAAGGTAATATGAATATCGCTACAACATAAACATTTACAAAGATTTATCTGCTTCCCTCTCATATTCAGTACAAAAAATTAGTTCAAACATTGGAAATTCTATAACATCAAAAGCTGTTTTCCAGCTTGATATATCATAATCAATCTAAAAAATTGAGTTCAACCATTGGAAAGTCTATAACATCAGAATGCGTTTACAAAGATTAAAGCTTAAATGTTCTCATCTTCAACCCAAATATGATTTAATTTATTGAAACGTCATCGGTTTAGGAGTTTACTAAGATTTGTCATCTTAACTCTCATCTTCACATTAAATTGACATTAAATGTTTGAATCCAATCTCTATACCAACACACAACAACAGCAGTTTACTAAGATTTGTCAACTTACTTCTTATGTTTACATTACTGAATGACGTAAGAAATGTAAGATTTGTTTTACATTAACAATTCTATAATTGTGTAGATGTGTTAATTATTTAAGTTCCATTAAATGCATCTTTCTGTCTATTCCAGCGCTACTATGGAATAAATAATATCTTAATTCAACGGTAAATAAATGATTTGCGTTTATCAACTCTAATCAGGGATATATTGATAAATGTAATAGAGGTGACGGCTTACCAATCACTACCTTGTCAGCTAATCGTGTGCATCCTAGTTAATTCCATACGAGGGTTATTTAAGGATTAACTGATATACTTTTTTTATGTTAAGAAGCTAAAACACCCTAAAAAAAACCAAAAACAACAACAAAACAAACACAAAACGAGTGTACTCTAAAAAACCGCGTTATGACTCCATAACATAAAAATATATTTAAGTTAATCCTTGTATTCAATATATACCCTACAAAAAAATAATGGTATTGATAGACTCTTTTCTCTTATAAATCATAACGCTGCTCCATCACCCAATCAAAAGTGACGTTAAAAACGGTGACGTCATGTTTTACGTTATGGACTGATAACATAAATATCTACGCCAATGAAAATGCTTGTTACAAACAATAGCAAATTATTATGTACTGATCAATATATCAAATAAGAAATAATCATGATTTTGAAATGTATATTTCGGTGTAACATCATTCAAAGTAATGGAAATACAACCATTTTGGGAATTTTACTCACTTTTTGGACCTCCCTTGGTTCCATACCGTTATGGTAATTCCTGGTGTGTCCTTCCTATCACGCGATAGATGAGCTATATTCTCGCATTTGCGGACCAAAGTTTGTTTTTCAAGATTTTTATCTGTAATATACTTTTCCTGATAAATTGCCGATTCATTTTTGTAAGACTTTAAAGAAATGAAATGGGATATATCTGACTGCTATATTCATTTATGTTCCAACTCATCTGAAAGTGTCAAAAGAAGTCGGATTTAAATACATGTAACACGTTACAATAAAATCATTCTTCCATAGATAAACAATATATATACTCTATAGATCTATAGTTGTGTAAGTATTTTGGATTTAATTGAAAGTATTTGTATGATATATTGACAATACTACCGAATTCCTTGTTAAGCCCGGATGTATTTGCACTGTCTGTCATATTTGCTCACAACAAAGACGAGTTTATTTAATTTAAAGACATGTACGCAGGCGTCTCCGTATGGGGCATATAGAATTAGTTCTGATACCTATACGAAATTGAATTGTATATCTGGTTTAATTCACTTTATAATTAAGAATATAAAATTGTATACTCTATGATATAAAAAGACCTTTAGATTGATTTCTTATGCGAAACATATGCTAAGTAGCTACTCAAATAGTGACAATGTGTTTTTTTTTGAAAATCTTGTGAATTATTCTGGCGACAGAAAGCAATTTTGACGCGTTGACCATACATAAAGATTAATTCAGTTTTCTCAAAATATCATGGATGCTTTTATGAAAGACCTCAGCAAATAACAGGTAGACGATGATTAAGTATCCTTAGAATATTGAGATAGAAAAAATGAGTTAGTTATTCCTGTTGGTCTATGTAAACTAGAATAGAGTATGAGGTTCCGAACAGAAAATAGCAAAACATTCGGAAACTTTAATACAACGAGTATCTTCAAGTAGTCCAGGTTTATGTGTTAATGACCTAGTTCTCCCGCTAGCAGACAATGGTAATACATGTTAACGCATGTAAATAAATCAGGATTTAATGTCATAAATGATACTTTTGTTCTTAAGCATTAATGCCATAGTTTCAAACAAAAGATGTGATGTTATTAGATAATGATTTAATAATTAGGCTTATACAGACATGATCGTCAGCCTTTTAATCTGCAATTAGAATGGATCCGTTGTTTATTTATAATGTTTGGTTTGGTTTATTTTTGAACGTCCTATTAACAGCCAGGGTCATTTAAGGACGTGTCAGGTTTTTGGGGGTGGAGGAAAGCCGAAGTACCCGGTGAATAATCACCGGCCTACGGCCAGTTCCAGGCAACTGCCCCACGTAGCAACTCAGAGATGGAGGGCTAGTGATAAAGTGTCGGGACACCTTAATCACTCGGCCACCGCGGCCCCTTGTTTATTTATAAAATTATACACACATGATATTTGATATCTTACATTTTATCATCTGAAGTGTATGAACTATCCTATCATATTTTAACATGATTAAGTGTCATATTTTTCTCTAAAAGATATTGTATTACTAATATTGTGTGAAAGTTATGGACTATCTCATATTTTTCTTAAATGATATTTCTGACCTCATACCAGTTTCTTTAGGTGTTTTATTTTACGTTTATCTCCCTTTGTCTGTAAGCTATAATTAACCCGACTCTCACATTGATACTAGCACTGTGTGTCTTAGGACAATTAGTAACGCAATCGACCAATATACCTATTACTAATATTTACATTTCAATAGTATATGGTGTTTTTATTTTTTGTTTTTTTTTTTTCATTTCAATTTTTCGTTATTTTTTTTCCGGTTCCCTTACGTCAATAACAATCTTTAAACAGCACAATCAGATCGGTGACGTCACACTAATTGTCAGGTAACATCAATTAAATCATATATGAATTCCAATGGATAATACAGCCTGCTTGAGATGATTAAAACGTATTAATTTTTTAGACACAATTGAATTGGGCACAAGTTTTTAACAACTTATAAAAAACCCTCTCCACAAATAAGTACTACAAATATTGTGATAGCGACACAGTATACTTATATTGATTGTAGAGATCTAAGAGTAAGATAAAGGTAGATAAATTAGGATATACTCCAAATTAGGGTTCAACAACGATGTAAACATTATATATCTTTATATATATACTTAATTATAACTAATTAAAAACTTATGCATGGCACATTCGAGCTATACATTTAATACACCTCACTTATCCATTGTCCACAAAAACACTCCTTAAATCCTTCATAGGGTCACTCTTGAATTTAAAAGTTTCTTATTCATATGCCATGCAGTAGAGGTTTATCATAAACTGTAAATGATATATGTAATATATGAACCAATAACAGTATGTATATCAACAAATTGTATACTTTAAGACATAGATAGAATAAGAAAAAAAACAAAACATAAAGATGTACTTGTTCCCATGAAAGTTTTGCTTTGAAACGGTCCCTTATTCGAACAAAACATTTGAACTGTTTCAAAAATAAACTCATTGTCACCTCTAGATATTTTATTGTTTCCACACAATAATAGGTAGTACAGGCTGTTGGTGTTACAACATATCAAACATTTCACGTCTAATATTCATGTAATTTGGACATTGGAAAAAGTAATGAAATGGGACATTCTGGACACCATCATTGAAAAAGCCTTTAACACAAATCTTGACATAGTGATAACTGGTGATATCAATGTCAACATGCTTAATCTTCAACCTCATTCAAATCTGGCTAGAATGATGACAAAATTTAATCTTTCAAATCTCATAAAGGACCCTACTCGTATCACCCCAACTTCATCAACTTCGATTGATATTGTTTTTACTAATAATACAAGTCTGATTAAAAATGCATCCGTACTTCCTCCAATATGTAGTGACCATTCACTGGTTCAATTCACTATCTCCTATTCAGTTTTCAAAAAACAATCTTATCGTAAAAAAATCTTTATATATCAAGATGCTGATTTTGATAAGATGAACAGACATATTTTAGAGAAGGATTGGGATAATTTAATCAATATACATGATACGAATGAATTTAATAATATTTTATGTAATACTGTAAATGATTTAATCAGTGAATGTGTACCAAGTAAATATGTTACAGTTAGACCAAATGATAAGAAATGGATGACTAATGATATCAGATTACTTATAAGACAAAGAAATAGAGTTCATAGGAAAGCAAAAACTACTAATTCCATGCACCATTGGGAAAATTATAGAATTAAGAGAAATGAAATTATTACTAAGATAAGAGAAGCAAAAAACACATATATTGAAAATTTACAAAAGTCACTTTCTGATAAATCTATTCCCCCAATAAATGGTGGAAAATTGCAAGAAATGTCCTTAATATTAATAATAAATCTACATCTATTCCCCCACTATTACACAACAACACTTTTATACAACATCCATTTGACAAAGCTGAGTGTTTAAATAAATATTTTGTTTCCATATCAACAACATCAGCAAATACTGGTCCAATTCCAGAAATTATCCAGAAGTCCCCCCATTCCATTGACAACATTATTATAACACAGCAGGATGTAAAAGATCAGTTATTCCTCTTAAATAGTAACAAACCTGCTGGACCAGACAATATGATTCCTAAAGTCATAAAAAATCTACTATCATCTATATATGTACCTCTTACTCTTTTATTCAACAAAACTCTTGAAACAGGTGTAATCCCACTTACCTGGAAAATGGCAAATATTAATGCTATCTTTAAAGGTAAAGGATTAGTCAATGAGGTATCTAACTATAGACCAATTACTGTAACATCATGTTTTAGTAAAATGTTAGAAAAGCTTATTTTTAAATACTTATATAATTACCTCACCACTTATAAAATTATCACTAAACATCAGTGTGGCTTTACACCCAATGACTCTACTGTAAATCAATTATTGTCTATCTACCATACCATTGTTAAATGTCTTGATCAAAACAAAGAAATTAGATACATATTTTGCGATATTAGTAAGGCATTTGACAGGGTTTGGCATGATGGTCTGCTTTACAAGCTGGAGTTATATGGTATTAAAGGTAATCTTTTAAACTGGTTTAAAAAAAATTATTACACAGAAAACAGAGAGTTCAAACTGAAGGTTTTGTATCGACATTTGACCCTGTTCAAGCTGGGGTTCCTCAAGGCTCAGTCCTCGGACCACTGATGTTTTTAATCTATATTAATGATATTGTTGACTGTGTTTCTAATAAGATAAAACTATTTGCAGATGACACCTCTCTGTATGGTATATGTGATAATAACCCCATTGAAATAGCTCAAAGTCTCACTAATGATTTAATTAATATCAAACAATGGGCTAATAAATGGGATATTAAATTTAATCCTGCTAAGACAGAATCAGTTATATTTTCTAGAAAAAATAATAAAGATCACCCTGCTGTAAATTTTTATGATGATCCAGTTACTGAAAATAAATTACATACACACCTTGGTCTAACACTCAGTGATGATGCCAAGTGGAACCAACACATTTCTAATATATATGATAAAGCTTCAAAAAGAATAAACATTTTAAGATTATTAAAAATTAAAATTGATAGGAAGTCTCTAACAACCATATATACATCCTACATTAGGCCAATTATTGAATATGCCGATGTTGTTTGGGATAACTGTTCACAAATACAAAAAAATCTCTTAGAATCAATTCAATTAGATGCTGCTAGATTAATTACTGGTTTACGCAAAGGTACTTCACATGAAAAACTATATACAGAATTAGGGTGGGAATCATTGAGTTGCAGAAGGCAAAAACACAAACTTATCTTAATGTCCAAAATATTAAATAATGAAACCCCAGATTACTTAAGAGAAATTATTGAACCATATATTCATGATGAAACCTTAGTTAGATATCCACTCCGTACAGTTCGATTATTTGACCCCCCCCCCTTTATGTCGTACAGTAACTTATTTTGAAAGTTTTTTCCCATCCATGTTAAATGCAATGAATAGACTCGCTCCTGAAATCAGTAATATTCACTCCACTAATCAATTTAAAAAACTTTTAAATAACAACCACCATACTATATCCACTACAACTGATGTATTTAAATATTCTGGCCGGCGTGATATAAACATTATTCTATGCCAATTAAGAAACAACGTAAGTAATCTAAATTACGACCGTTTTAATGATCATCTAATTGAATCTCCAATGTGTCAATGCAATCAATCTGTTGAAACTATATCACATTATTTCTTTGAATGTAATTTATATCAAAATCCTCGTCTAGTACTTATACAACATTTAAATCATCCACATCATGATCATTTATGTACCAATGTCATTGTCAATGGATGTACTCTTTGTAATAATATTCAAAATTTTAGCATCTTGACACATGTCTCAAATTTCATCCTGCAATCAAAGAGATTTTGAAATCATGTCTGATGTATAATGATCTAATATTTTTAATATTTCTTTTTAACCCCTGGTGACTCCAATTATACAGCAATATAATTAAATAGACATCTAAATACATGTTTATGAAATTGAGTGAACAATGTCTATTTATTCTTGATTACCAAATATACTTGATTAATGTAATAATGAACTCTGGGCAGTCTATTAACAATTTATCTTCTGTTAATCTATTTTATCTATAACCTTATTTGTTTGTGCTTATATGTAAGTGAGGTAATTCCTATAAAGGTCTTTTTGAAACAATCATTTTATTTTCAAGAGTTGGTGTAACTCTACTTACTTAATATGTTTCTATGGGATGAAATTGAATTTTGATCCTCTTCAGTGGATGGCTTGTGTGTTAAACATATGGACTTTATGGCCTGTATCTGTTGGGGGAATAAACTCAATATCATCATATAGATACACCTACTTTACAAAATACACTACGTTTGAATATTCATTTAGTAAATAATAAAACAATTAGCTAAACTAAATATCCTAAGGGTTACTATCTAATGTTAAAATTAATAAATCCTTGTAATTATTAAGGAATTACCTCCCCTGATACCCTCACCAACCTTCCATATATGTATATAGGTCTATGTTTGTTTACCATCTGTTAATTATAAGGAAAGGACTAAGATAGGCTATGCCTGATGTCCAATCCTATTGACTTAACATCATGTCAATAAAATATGTTGAAATTGAAATTGAAATTGAAATAAGTTTTCACATGGATAACCACACACACATAAAGGTGTTTCTACTAAATTCACACGATACAGGTCATAAAAAAGTTGGCTACAATTATATGTCTTAGTGTTGTTGATAAAATGTTCAAGTGACGGAGACCGTAACTAAAGAAATTCGGAGGATTATTATGACATGGGTTTTTTTTGCACTTTTGAAACTTTTGACTGAGGTCTGAATTCGGATAGATTCAGGGAGGTTATTTCAGATTACTATGATAGCTGGTATACACGATAATCTAGTATTAGTAAGATTATAGTATGTATGATATAATAATCATGATTTCTTAGAGGATAAGGTGTTCTGTTACCTACTACACCCGGAAGTAATGTAAACAGATAAGAAGGAGTTAGTTTGTTGTGCATTAAAATAAAAAAAGAAGATAGTTCCCTTTGCTATCGTTTTGTATTTAAAGTTTCTGACCAGTTTCGGAATAGACAGATTGCTTACTTGCATATACTAGCGGCTTCCAATTGAAGTTTTTTTTCCTAATTTTTCAATGTGAGATGTGTCTTAAATTGTACTGTAAACTTTGAAATTTACGCAAGGGGAAATGTACCCAAGATACGCAAAATTCATTCGACCGTGAAATTTTCCCCAACGTTTATTATATTCTGATGAATGTTGTATTTATGTGACAGGTGATCAAGATAAATTCGATGATATAACCCTCAAGAGTTGAGTTTACCTATCGAAATCTCAAAATTACGCCCCGCGGAAATGACACTAATGCGTATAGTTTACCTATCGAAATAGCGAAATTAAGCTCTCGCGGAAATGACACCAACGCGAATAGTTTACCTATCGAAATCGCGAAATTAAACCCATGCTACAATAACCATCACGCGGATAGTTAACTTAACACGCGCGGAAATCACAGCAATTTAAGAAGTAAAAGACAATAAAAAATAATTGAATGTTATCTTGTGGAAAAGAAAAAAATTGTACAAAAAAATATATTTTTACAAATATACTAACTCGATGACTGGTAATTCCACCAGGCTGTGTCTCACCGCTCTGGTGAGCAAGTCGTTCCATTGTTATATTGTGTAATCTTGGCGTCAATAAATGTCATTATGTGTGTGCATACATAACTGCGGAATATCATTAAATCTGCCAACTTGAATGCCATATATTTTCGTGACCACTTCTGCGATTGTATACACCTTTAGCTATAGACGCTAGTTAGAATAGATATCCTGACTAAACCGAAACCGTAAATGAACTTCTTGTTGAAATACCAGGTAATTCAAATTGTAAAGACATTCGTGAAATTGGTTCAGGGGAAACCAGACAATGACCAAACAGAAAAATCCTTGCGGAAAACCCCACTTCTTAGCTGTCTTCATAAGAATACGAATGTGTTAAGAACTAAGGTTAGTATAACTTGTTGCTGTATTTTTTAATCTGATTTTTTAAAATTATGAAATGTATTAACTTCGAGCCTTTGCACCTCACGATCTTAATGTCGATATTTCCTTCGATCATTTTAAGTGTGCTCCTAGGTATCAACATTTAAGTCCTTAGCATCAAATTAAATATAAAAGTTTTGAGAGATGAAAATTGATGAAGATCATGGGACAGTTTTATGGTCGACTTCGTGATGTCATTTGGGTAAGCAGTATTCTATTTCCTTATGCGATATGAAGTCGGACCTTGCTCGATATGTCTTGATATGCATTGGGTCCCGTTCTCACCAGTCTAGTTCTTATTTCGACCGATTGACCTAGATTTGTATGGTTTAATGTCGTCAGAAGCAGAAGACGCTTTCTCTTTCGGAGTAATTGGTCTTATTCTCTTTGCATGCTTTTAAGAATCAGAATCACCGTACTTTATATGTTCATATGTTGGTTCATATTTTGCTTTCGTTTTATCGAATTAAAACTACTAGAGGGTGACACCTGAAGGATGTCACATATGGAATGAAGTGCAGTAAGGGGCGATAACTCTGTTCCAGCAGTTTTCATCAAAACCGCTCACTATCAAAATTTCGACCAATAAGAAGACATTGTGTTGTGGGCCGCCGTAGCCGATTGTTAAGGGGCCCAAACACTTTATCACTAGCCCTTCATCTCTGGGTTGCGAGTTCGAAACACATACAGGGCAGATGCCTTTTTATGATTGTAGGTCGGTGATTTTTCTCTGGGTACTCCAGCTTTCCTCCACCAACAAATCCAGGCACGTCCTTAAATGTTTTTTTTTCAAATGGTTTTTTCAAAAATGGTTATTTGAAGAAACGTTTTGTCACGTGACAAATCATTTGGTAATGAAAATGGCGGCCACGCCACAAAAGGCTGTATTTCAGCAAGACACGCTGAATTCTTGCTATTTTTGTTGTGTCACCATCAAACTAATTCCATTAAATACATGTTGAAGTTTTTTTGTTTCGTCTTTAAACTAATTGCATTATCAAATTTAGATAAAGCGATGTTAAAACACGTTGAAAAGTCTATGGGCGCTGCCATGTTTGCTTATAATGTACTTAGTACAACAACTTAAAATAATGAAAGATATTTCAATAAACAAATTTTAAACATGTGGAATGTCCAATTTGAACCTTAGAACCAGTAACTTTATTTAAAATGATTAAAAGAAATGTTTTACCTAAATCATGCGCGAACTCAATTGCCAGTTATTTTGCTCCGTCATTATTACGCGAAACCGCATTTCTCCAGGATCTGGGTAGATTACTGGACTACTAACGTTAGCGTCCGAGTGTAGGTATAGCCAACTCGAGGATGATCCGAATGTAAATGACCCTTCCTTTTTATATGACGTTAAACACTTTATTTACATATTTCATTGAAATCAAACAATATGTAAATTCGAACCAATCAGAGGCTAGGAAATGGCGACCTTTTCGGTAAAATGTTAATAAAATAATAAATTGAGGTTACAAGAGTAACCAGTGTCCCATGATGTACCTACATACCAAATTTAAATTTCATTGCAATCGGACAATAACTTAAATCCTGAGAATCCTGAGATATCATTACTACGATAATATTAAATAATTAACGAATCACGTTGCTAATACTGCCGTTCATTATAATATTTAGATTAATTAAAGTATTTCTATTACTTAGTATAAAATACCGCTTGAGTATTAATACTAAAAATAAATTCCACAAGTGTACACAAAATCCTTAACATCACTTCTGGTTATAACATCATATATTGGGACGGAGTTCACAATTACTTCGCTATATGTTACATTGTAATATTAAAATTCATAATAAATTCCCAAAATTGCATTTACAACTTTCTATTTCACCTGGTCAAGACCAACATCTGAGAAACACAATATAAAAGTTTCAACACAGCATGTTGGACATTATCAGGAGATATCTGTCAACAGCTGTCATCAAATACCGATTATATACATCCGGGTCTGGGGTAGAGGTCAAATCTACACACAAAAGTGTGTTAACAACTTGCGCAACACGACCGGCCAATCAGCTTGTGTTTCACCCTATCCAAGTCTCTTTGGAGAATGCGTTTCTCTGTTTTGTATCTGTTTTCCCGAGTAAATACATGTAACACATGAAACGGGTGCTTTATATATGATACGAGGATAAAGAGTAGTGTGTTGAGATTTAGAAGATCACAAATACACACTGTTACTGAAAATAGAATGACGTAGGATTCTGATGTAAAAAGGCGGGAATTCCCCAGGCGGGGGTTCCCCAGTGCAGTGTAAAATGTCTGACTTACTGTCTTTCGATTATACCTACCCGTGTGACCTAAGCGGAAACTGTTGCATCACGGACACGACAGGAAAAAGAACTTAATGTACCATATATGTAGAAACACGATTAATTATGTCTTTTGGATAGAGATGTTTGTGATAAATATGTAAAAAAAAAAAAATAAAAAAAAAAAAAAATTGTGGAGAAATGTGTCTTTCGTATTTTCTCTGATATTGCAACATTTTAAGAAATACTGGCAGTGACAGTGAAAATACAAGCAGCTCACCGAGCGCTACAAGTTCAATCAGACAAGCGGAACAGACTTGATAACGTCACTCCTGACGTACGTCCGTAATAGACTCTCCGGAATGTGAGGTCGCGGTACATAGTACCCATGTTCAAAACTCTATTGTGGCCGTTCTGTTATAGCTATAGAAAAACTAATGATACCATTTTCTTCAGAATTATATGTACTTGTGATGTGTGAAGTTTCAGTATGTTGGCATTATGCGTTAATTCTCAAGACTGAGTTGTGCAGAAACCAGCAGTCAAAGTGTCGATTTTGGCGTGTTTGTACCCAAAATATCTCCATAACTAAAACTTTCCCAGATATAGCGGAAATGCCAGGACATAGATCACACCGAGTTTTGCAAGTGTGGAAAATTGTATCAAAATGTAATGAGCCGTTTTTCAGTAAGTTCCGGCAAAGTAGTTTGGATTAGCCGCATGTACATTACGTTCCGCCCCTCAATACACTACATTCCACACATACTTGTGACGTTACCCGTGACGTAACATCCGGAATCCTCCTCTGGATTTCATGAGACTTCGCCAAAATACTACCCATTTTTAAAACCCTATTGTGGCCGTTCTATGACAGATATCGAAAAACCAAACATACCATTTTCTTCGGAATTACTTCTACTTGCTATATTTGGAAAGTCAGTTCTTCAGATTTAAGATTGAAGTCTCCAGGTTGAGTTATTCAGAAACCAGCGTTCAAAGTGTCGATTTTGAGGTGTTTGACCCAAAATATCTCCATAACTAGATTTTTTTCCAGATATACCGGATATGTCAGGCTCTCGGGCCCATCGAGTTTTACAACTGTGGAAAATTGTATCAAGTTTTATCGTGCCGTTTTCCTTTGCGCCCAAATGTGCAGTAATCCGCGGCAAATTATGCAGAAGTAGCCGTATCTACATTCCGTTCCGTAAGAAACGATAACTCTGTTATCGCCTCCTTACTGCACTTCATTCCATACAAGTTTTTTCAAAAAATAAATTTTTAATGAATAAATCTGAACCTACCACAAGTGTTGAATGGTGTGCATCTAACACTGACGTTGACTGGGGGGATTAAAAAAACTTAAAAATACATTTTCAATAAATTAGAAAAAAAAAATTGAAATAAATCTGGATTTAACACTGTCGTTAACTGGTGTACATTTAACACTGGGATTGACTGGTATACATTTAACACTACCGTTGACCGGTATACATTTAACACTACCGTTGACCGGTATACATTTAACACTACCGTTGACCGGTATACAGTTAACATTACCGTTGACCAGTATACATTTAACATTACCGTTGACCGGTATACATTTAACACTACCGTTGACCGGTATACATTTAACACTACCGTTGACCGGTATACATTTAACACCACCGTTGACCGGTATACATTTAACACCACCGTTGACCGATATACATTTAACATAACCGTTGACCGGTATACATTTAACACTACCGTTGACCGGTGCACGTTTAACACAGGCGTTGACCAGTGTCAATTTAACACTACCGTTGACCGGTGTCCATTTAACACTACCGTTGATCGGTACACGTTTAACACAGGCGTTGACCGGTATACATTTAACACCACCGTTGCCCGGTATACATTTAACACCACCGTTGACCGGGATACATTTAACACCACCGTTGACCGGTACACCTTTAACACGGGCGTTGACCAGTGTCCATTTAACACAGGCGTTGACCGGTATACATTTAACACCACCGTTGACCGGTATACATTTGACACTACCGTTGACCGGTATACATTTAACACTACCTTTGACCGGTGGTGTTAAATGTATACCGGTCAACGGTAGTGTTAAACGTGTACCGGTCAACGGTGGTGTTAAATGTATATCGTTCAACGGTAGTGTTAAATGTATACCCGGTCAACGGTAGTTTTAAACGTGTACCGGTCAACGGTAGTGTTAAATGTATACCGGTCAACGGTAGTGTTAAACGTGTACCGGTCAACGGTGGTGTTAAATGTATACCGGTCAACGGTAGTGTTAAACGTGTACCGGTCAACGGTGGTGTTAAATATATACCGGTCAACGGTAGTGTAAAATGTAAACCGGTGAACGGTAATTTTAAATGTATACCGGTCAACGGTGGTGTTAAATGTATACCGGTCAACGGTAGTGTTAAACGTGTACCGGTCAACGGTGGTGTTAAATGTATACCGGTCAACGGTAGTGTTAAACGTGTACCGGTCAACGGTGGTGTTAAATGTATACCGGTCAACGGTAGTGTTAAACGTGTACCGGTCAACGGTGGTGTTAAATGTATATCGTTCAACGGTAGTGTTAAATATATACCCGGTCAACGGTAGTTTTAAACGTGTACCGGTCAACGGTAGTGTAAAATGTCTACCGGTCAACGGTGGTGTTAAATGTATACCGGTCAACGCCTGTGTTAAACGTGTACCGGTCAACGGAAGTGTTAAATGGACACCGGTCAACGGTAGTGTTAAATTGACACTGGTCAACGCCTGATTTAAGATTGAAGTCTCCAGGTTGAGTTATTCAGAAACCAGCGTTCAAAGTGTCGATTTTGAGGTGTTTGACCCAAAATATCTCCATAACTAGATTTTTTCCAGATATACCGGATATGTCAGGCTGTCGGGCCCATCGAGTTTTACAACTGTGGAAAATTGTATCAAGTTTTATCGTGCCGTTTTCCTTTGCGCCCAAATGTGCAGTAATCCGCGGCAAATTATGCAGAAGTAGCCGTATCTACATTCCGTTCCGTAAGGAACGATAACTCTGTTATCGCCTCCTTACTGCACTTCATTCTATATGGTTTCGTTATGCCAGTATATATATACTTTGTAGGTTTTGTACCAAAAATATACTTATTTGTCACACACTTACAAGAGGAAATGCTAGTTTTCACATGAACTAGACAGAACTGATTAAGATATACATGCCAATTCTACTAGAGGGTGACACCTGAAGGATGTCACAGATGGAATGAAGTGCAGTAAGGGGCGATAACTCTGTTCCAGCAGTTTTCATCAAAACCGCTCACTATCAAAATTTCGACCAATAACAAGACTTTGTGTTGTGGCCCGCCGTAGCAGATTGGTTAAGGGGTCCAAACACTTTATCACTAGCCCTTCAGCTCTGGGTTGCGAGTTCGAAACACATACAGGGCAGATGCCTTTTTATGACTGTAGGTCGGTGATTTTTCTCTGGGTACTCCAGCTTTCCTCCACCAACAAAACCAGGCACGTCCTTAAATGACCCATTCGGAACCCCTCAGTTTTTTTTTTTTTTTTTTTTTTCAAAATACACCTCGGACGTGAATGGTTATTTGAAGAAACGTTTTGTCACGTGACAAATCATTTGGTAATGAAAATGGCGGCCACGCCACAAAAGGTTGTGTTTCAGCAGGACACGCTGAATTCTTGCTGGATTTTTTTGTGTCACCATCAAACTAATTCCATTAAATACATTTGAACCTTAGAACCAGTAACTTTATTTAAAATGATTAAAAGAAATGGTTTACCTAAATCATGCGCGAATTCAATTGCCAGTTACTTTGTTCCGTCATTATTACGCAAAACCGCATTTCTCCAGGATCTGGGTAGATTACTGGGCTACTAACGTTAGCGTCCGAGGGTACGTATCGCCAACTCGAGGATGATCCAAATGTGAATGACCCTTCCTTTTTGATGTACCTACATACCAAATTTAAATTTCATTGCAATCGGACAATAACTTAAATCTTCGAACATTAATACATTCCGTTATTAAACACTTCATCCTTTATAATATTCTATCGTCAATTTATCGATCGGAATCCTGAGATATCATTACCACGATAATATTAAATAATTAACGAATTACGTTGCTAATGCTGCCATTCATTATACTATTAGAATTGATTAAGGTATTTCTATTACCAAGTATAAAATACCGCTTGAGTATTGATACTAAAAATAAATTCTACAAGTGTACACAAAATCCTTAACATCACTTCTGGTTATAACATCATATATTGGGACGGAGTTCACAATTAGCTTCGCTATATGTTACATTGTAATATTAAAATTCATAATAAATTCCCAAAATTGCATTTACAACTTTCTATTTCACCTGGTCAAGACCAACATCTGAGAAACAAAATATAAAAGTTTCAACACAGCATGTTGGACATTATCAGGAGATATCTGTCAACAGCTGTCATCAAATACCGATTACAGCCTTTGACACTAACTTTCCAGGCCTTGGAGACCAACGGTCTCCTGATACTTAAATTCTTGGTGCCCTCCACAGAATCTTGGAGCCCACATTTTCAACAACAAAAAAATTATAAAAAGAAACTTATTTCATTTGTTCAAATATTTTATTATATTATTTCCACGAGGAGTTTAAAAGACTTCCGTTGAAGTTCAATAAGGTTCTGGTTATTGGCCAGTTTATCCTCCTCCTCCAGTAGTAAACGACCCGGTTTCTCCATGTTTACGACACAGTGTACAGTACATGTGTACATCGTCGTAGCCCAACCAATTAAACTGTGTTTGCAAGGAGTTCTGGAACTTTCTTTTCTTTCTCGTATTGATGCTGTTGAAACCGTCGTTTCTTTGATGTCTTGGCTTTTTTAGGAGGAGGCGACAGCCCCAACCACCGATGCATCTATGTATGTACGTGTGTTGTTTACCCTAGGTCAATGCAAGTGAAGGTCACTTTCGCTTCGCGCCGACTTACCTTGGTCATATAGATGCTTGAAATAGTACTAGTTTATTGTCTAAAATTACAAGCGTTCCAAATACTCTGGCGACCGGAAAGACGGGAGTACACAAGTGCAGTTTTACATGCGTGCAACACATGGGTATAAACGACTGACGGATATTGAAATTAAATCGACAACTTTTTGGGTACATTTTACTAAAAATTCCTACATTTTAAGAACACCTCAATGTAAAAATCTCAGTGCCCGACGGTCTCCAGGTAAGTGCAGTATTTGGAGACCTCCAAATATTTTGGTGGACTCGGGCACCAGGTCTACCGTTAGTGTCGAAGGCTGGATTATATACATCCGGGTCTGGGGTAGAGGTCAAATCTACACACAAAAGTGTGTTAACAACTTGCGCAACACGACCGGCCAATCAGCTTGTGTTTCACCCTATCCAAGTCTCTTTGGAGAATGCGTTTCTCTGTTTTGTATCTGTTTTCCCGAGTAAATACATGTAACACATGAAACGGGTACTATTATATATGATACGAGGATAAAGAGTAGTGTGTTGAGATTTAGAAGATCACAAATACACACTGTTACTGAAAATAGAATGACGTAGGATTCTGATGTAAAAAGGCGGGAATTCCCCAGGCGGGGGTTCCCCAGTGCAGTGTAAAATGTCTGGCTTACTGTCTTTCGATTATACGTACCCGTGTGACCTAAGCGGAAACTGTTGCATCACGGATACGACAGGAAAAAGAACTTAATGTACCATATATGAAGAAACAAGATTAATTATGTCTTTTAGATAGAGATGTTTGTGATAAATATGTAAAAAAAAAAAAAAAAAAAAAAAAAAATTGTGGAGAAATGTGTCTTTCGTATTTTCTCTGATATCTCAACATTTTAAGAAATACTGACAGTGACAGTGAAAATACAAGCAGCTCACCGAGCGCTACAAGTTCAATCAGACAAGCGGAACAGACTTGATAACGTCACTCGTGACGTACGTCCGTAATAGACTCTCCGGAATGTGAGCTCGCGGTACATAGTACCCATGTTCAAAACCCTATTGTGGCCGTTCTGTGATAGATATAGAAAAACTAAAGATATCATTTTCTTTGGAATTATATGTACTTGTGATGTGTGAATTTTCAGTATGTTGGCATTATGCGTTAATTCTCAAGACCGAGTTGTGCAGAAACCAGCAGTCAAATAGTCGATTTTGGCGTGTTTGTACCCAAAATATCTCCATAACTAAAATTTCCCCATATATAAGGGAACTGCCAGAACATAGATCACACCGACTTTAGCAAGTGTGGAAAGTTTTATCAAAATGTAATGAGTCGTTTTTCAGTAAGCTCCGGCAAAGTAGTCAGAATTAGCTGCATGTACATTACGTTCCGTCCCCCAATACACTACATTCCACACATACTTGTGACGTCCCTCGTGACGTAACATCCGGAATCCTCCTCTGGTTTCCATGAGACCTCGCCAAAATACAACCCATTTTTAAAGCCCTATTGTGGCCGTTCTATGACAGATATCGAAAAACCAAACACGGCCTTTTCTTCGGAATTACCTCTACTTGCTACATTTGGAGTTTCAGTTCGTCTGCTTTAAGATTGAATTCTCCAGGTTGAGTTATACAGAAACCTGCAGTCAAAGTGTCGATTTTGGCGTGTTTGGCCCCAAATATCTCCATAACTAGATTTTTCCCAGATATACCGAATATTTCAGGACGTAGATCACACCGAGTTTTACAAGTGTGGAAAGTTTCATCAAGAAGTTACGGACAGTTTTCTTTGCCCTCAAATCGCGACTATATCCGGCAAAATAGGCAGAAGTAGCCGTGTATACATTACGTTCCGTAAGGAACGATAACTCTGTTATCGCCTCCTTACTGCACTTCATTCCATACTAGAGGGTGACACCTGAAGGATGTCACAGATGGAATGAAGTGTAGTAAGGGGCGATAACTCTGTGTGAGCATGTTTTGTCAAAATCGCTCAATATCTAAGTTTCGACCAATAAAAAGACTGTTGTTCGTAAAGGCAACAAAACCAATCAAGTTGAATTCGCAATCCCCTTAATACCCCCATATATCAAATCTAATTGAAATTGAACATTATCTACATATTGACCAATCAGAGGCCAGGAATTGGCGACCGTTTCGTTTAAATGTGAAAGTGAGGCTACGAGAGCGACCGGTGTTCAATGATGTTCCTACATATCAAATTTCATCAAAATTGGACAATATCTAAATTTGAACCAAGCAGAGCTCAGTTGATGGCGGCGATTTTGTTAAAAAGAGAAAATCAGGTTACGAAAGTGACTGATTTCCCATGATGTACATACAAATAAACAAGGGCCCGTTGGAGGGCCGTAACATACGCCCGCGCAATATTTAGCCTGGGTAAAGTAGTACTGGAGTTATGGTCCGGACAAGTAAAATCATCAAAGGGGAATAACTCCGCAAATATGGGGGAAATGGGGCATTGTTTTGGTATGCGACACTCCGAGTCATCAAGAGGTATATTTGTGTCAAGTATGGAGAGCCTGGGTAAAGTAGTATTGGAGTTATGGTCCGGACAAGTAAAATCATCAAAGGGGAATAACTCCGCAAATATGGGGGAAAGGGGGCATTATTTTGGTATGCGACACTCCGAGTCATCAAGAGGTATATTTGTGTCAAGTATGGAGAGCCTGGGTAAAGTAGTATTGGAGTTATGGTCCGGACAAGTAAAATCATCAAAGGGGAATAACTCCGCAAATACGGGGCAAAGGGGTATGATTTTGGTATGCCACACTCCGAGTCATCAAGATGTATATTTGTGTCAAGTATGGAGAGCCTGGGTCAAGTAGTATTGGTGTTATGGTCCGGACAAGTAAAATCATCAAAGGGGAATAACTCCGCAAATACTGGCGGGGTAAGGGGGCATTATTTTGGTATGCGACACTCCGGCTCATCAAGAGGTATATTTGTGTCAAGTATGGAGAGCCTGGGTAAAGTAGTATTGGAGTTATGGTCCGGACAAGTAAAATCATCAAAGGGGAATAACTCCGCAAATATGGGGGGAAAGGGGGCATGATTTTGGTATGCGACACTCCGAGTCATCAAGATGTATATTTGTGTCAAGTATGGAGAGCCTGGGTAAAGTAGTATTGGAGTTATGGTCCGGACAAGTAAAATCATCAAAGGGGAATAACTCCGCAAATACGGGGCCGGGGGTAAGGGGTATGATTTTGGTAATGCCGACACTCCGAGCTCATCAAGATGTATATTTGTGTCAAGTATGGAGAGCCTGGGTCGAGTAGTATTGGTGTTATGGTCCGGACAAGTAAAATCATCAAAGGGGAATAACTCCGCAAATATGGGGGAAAGGGGGCATTATTTTGGTATGCGACACTCCGAGTCATCAAGAGGTATATTTGTGTCAAGTATGGAGAGCCTGGGTAAAGTAGTATTGGAGTTATGGTCCGGACAAGTAAAATCATCAAAGGGGAATAACTCCGCAAATACGGGGCAAAGGGGTATGATTTTGGTATGCCACACTCCGAGTCATCAAGATGTATATTTGTGTCAAGTATGGAGAGCCTGGGTCAAGTAGTATTGGTGTTATGGTCCGGACAAGTAAAATCATCAAAGGGGAATAACTCCACAAATACGGGGCCGGGGGTAAGGGGCATGATTTTGGAATGCGACACTCCGGCTCATTAAGATGTATATTTGTGTCAAGTATGGAGAGCCTGGGTCGAGTAGTATTGGTGTTATGGTCCGGACAAGTAAAATCATCAAAGGGGAATAACTCCACAAATACGGGGCGGGGGGTAAGGGGCATGATTTTGGTATGCGACACTCCGGCTCATTAAGATGTGTATTTCTGTCAAGTATGGAGAGCCTGGGTCGAGAGTTATGGTCCGGACACCATATGTGCCCGCCCACCTGCCAACATGATAACATTATAATGTACGTCGGGTCGGGCGTATAAAAATCATTAAAACAGGACAATATCTTAATTTGGAACAATTTCCTCACAATATAGGGATTAACTCAATTTCCTCACAATATAGGGATTAAATCAATTTCCTCACAATATAAGGATTAACACAATCAGATGTAAATTTTCATGATTTTACAGGAATTAGCTCGCGCCAATTTCAATCTTGGAGGAAAAGTTAATAATTCATACTTGCGTGAGGAAAATCCCAATTTTTGGTGTTTGCCAGTGGAACAAAAATACAAATGAGAAAAGGAAAATTGTTTGGTTTTCTTTTTTGCCTAAATTATTTCAATAAGATGTTATTTTGAGAATTTCCCTGAAGTTCAAATCATGATCAGTGTCATTTTGTAGTAGTTGGTGACTACATCACTGAACAATATGCAGGAGGCCTGTCGCATGCCATCCAGGACACAACAAAAATAGCACTGAAAATAAATGACATGTCTTACTCTTAACTATGTTTGTTTTGTTGTTTGCTGGGAATATCACCCCGTGAACAGCCAGGGTCATTTTGAGGTGGGGTCTCCATGGAGTAGTTGGTGACTACCTCTTTTATGCCATCAAGAGCATATTGTTTTCACATGTAAGCAAAAAGTTGAAATATGTTGGTATGGTATTAGAGGTAAAAATATTCGAAAATTTACTCATGTTTACCTGTATTTACTCATGTTTATCCGTGTTTACCGGACATTTTGAAGAATATTTTGTAAAATATTGATAAATAAATATTGGTAATTCTTTTATTTTGTCAAGTACTATTCTATACTACCTTTTGCATTAAGTTGAAATTGATTTTAATTCAAAAGAGAAAAAAAAACACATTACAATACATGTTTCCATACCCAGAGTAATGAGTTTAACTTAATGCAACATAATAATTCACAATATTTTAGCATAAATTTGTCAGAGCAGATTTCTCGCACATTGTTTTCTTCGGTGCATGCGAGCGAAAGGTTTAAATATGTTGGTATGGTATTTGAGGCAAAGATATTTGAAAATTCACTAATTTCTACCTGTGTTCAGATGACATTTTGAAGACTATTTTGTAAAATTGTGATAGTTGAATTCTAGTAACTCTGATTTTGTCAGATAATTTTCTATAATACCTTTTGTAATAAGTTGAAATGAGTTTTAAATCAAAATATTACCAAAAAATTACATGATATGATTCCACACCCAAAATTACTTTAATTTAACTTAATGCGACATATAGTAATTGACAATATTTTAGCATCAATTTGTCAGAACAGATTTCTTGCACATTGTTTTCCTCGGTGCATGCGAGCGAAAGGTTTAAATATGTTGTTATGGTATTTGAGGCAAAGATATTTGAAAATCCAATAATTTTCCTGTGTGCAGATGACATTTCGAAGACAATTTTGTAAAATTGTAATGGTTGAATTCTGGTTACTCTGATTTTGTCAAATAATTTTCTATAATACCATTTATAATAAGTTGAAATGAATTTTAAATCAAAATATTACAAAAAAAATAACATAACATGTTTTCACACCAAAATTAACTTAATTTAACTTAATTCGACATAATAATTGACAATATTTTAGCATAAATTTGTCAGAACAGCTTTCTCGCACATTGTTTTCTTCGGTGTATGCGAGCGAAAGGTTTAAATATGTTGGTATGGTATTTGAGGCAAAGATATTTGAAAATCCACTATTTTTTGTGTTTGCAGGTGACATTTCGAAGAATATTTTGCAAAATTGTGAGAGCTGAATTCTGGTAACACTGATATTGTCAAATAATTTTTTATAATGCTTTTTCTAATAAGTTGCAATGAACTTTCAGTCAAGATATTAAAAAAGCAACTGTACATAACATGTTTTCCCACCCAAAATTAACTAAATTTAACTTAATCAGTTAATGCAATCATAATAATTGACAATATCTTTGTCTATCATATGATGTAGGCCTGCTGTAGTGTAGTGAGGAAGTTTCCAGCTCGCAGTGTAGGTGGTTCAATTTAAATAGTTCTACAAAATTAAATGAAATCTTAGCCATATTTAAGTCGCCCGCGTTCTACCACACCTGTGGTTCTACATATGCTTGTAATGATTTTTATAATGTTCATTGAACCGCGGGACTCTAGTAAGTCTATGTCAGAATATGATCGGTAAAAATTAAAATTTATTTCATTTCTCCTTTCACAACGTAATTCATATATCAGAGAAGTTGCAAAGTAGTAGTCTTGTGTGTGTGTTCGTTCACGAGATAGTGTCCGAGAGAACACGGTTCCGTGTACATTTGTCACCTCAATCTGGAGATTCCCGTTGTTATTTTTAGACGTAAACAATAACAGAGTCGAAGCTAGTCACAAACAAATACACAGACTATCGAAATATCAATCAATTAAATTCGGAGACAAAGCAGGCCTATCATTACAGTAAATATCAAATAAACAGGAACTATTCTTCGTGCATATTTACCGTCGTCTGTTTACATCAACGTTAACAAACAAGTTTACTTACCGTCAGCGTTAGGCCTACGAGGCTTCGGGAATTTGCTTGACATTCTGAACGCCGGGTTGATTTTTCGCATGCATGTTTGTGAAAAGCGACATACAATGATCGTGACAAAGCATCTATATTCTGGAGCATTGCCTTTGATATTGAAAAATAGCAATATAAACTGGCAGTGACAGTAAAATACAACTGAACCCAGCTCACCGAGCACTTCAATCAACCGGCGCTTTCACAACACACTTTCGTGACGAGTTCAGGTTGGGCGTTACGTCATCAAAACATGCGCTCGTCTGCTGTAGCAAAATACCCCTGTCGAGTGGAAAAATACTGAGAAGGTCGAAAAATAGGCCATTTCCAAAACAATATTGTGACCGTTCTGATAAAGATATCGGAAAACTAAACAGACGATTTTCTTCAGGAAACATTTATCTATTTATATGTGCATTGTATATGTTTCTGGATTTTTTTTCGAATTTTGAGGGCGGTTTTAACAGAACCTCTTAGTCAAAATGACGATTTTGGCGTGTTTGACCCAAAATATCTCCATAACTAGATTTTTCCCAGATATACGGGACATGCCAGGACATAGATCACGTCGAGTTTTACAAGTGTAGAAAGTTTCATCACGAAGTTACGGACAGTTTTCTTTGCCCTCAAATCCCAGTTATCTGCGGTAAAATAGGCAGAAGTAGCCGTGTATACATTACGTTCCGTAAGGAACGATAACTCTGTTATCTCCTCCTTACTGCACTTCATTCCATACAAGTTTTTTAAGAAATAAATTTTTAAATAAATTTAAAAATTTCTAAATAAATTCGAATAAATGTGGACCTAACACAGGCGTTGAATGGTGTGCATCTAACACTGGCGTTGACCGGGGGGATTTAAAAAAATTAAAAATACATTTTAAATCAATTAGAAAAAAAAAATTGAAATAAATCTGGATTTAACACTGTCGTTAACTGGTGTACATTTAACACTGGGGTTGACTGGTATACATTTAACACCACCGTTGACCGGTATACATTTAACACTACCGTTGACCGGTACACATTAAACACTACCGTTGGCCGGTATACATTTAACACGGCCGTTGACCGGTATACATTTAACACTACCGTTGACTGGTATACATTTTACACTACCGTTGACCGGTATACATTTAACACCACCGTTGACCGGTATACATTTAACACTACCGTTGACCGGTACACATTAAACACTACCGTTGGCCGGTATACATTTAACATGGCCGTTGACCGGTATACATTTAACACTACCGTTGACTGGTATACATTTTACACTACCGTTGACCGGTATACATTTAACACCACCGTTGACCGGTAAGTGTTAAATGGACACCGGTCAACGACTGTGTTAAATGGACACTGGTCAACGCCTGTGTTAAACGTGTACCGGTCAACGGTGGTGTTAAATGTATACCGGTCAACGGTAGTGTTAAATGTATACCGGTCAACGGTAATGGTAAATGTATACCGGTCAACGGTGGTGTTAAATGTATACCGGTCAACGTTAGTGTTAAACGTGTACCGGTCAACGGTGGTGTTAAATGTATACCGGTCAACGGTGGTGTTAAATGTATACCGGTCAACGTTAGTGTTAAACGTGTACCGGTCAACGGTGGTGTTAAATGTATACCGGTCAACGGTAATGGTAAATGTATACCGGTCAACGTTAGTGTTAAACGTGTACCGGTCAACGTTAGTGTTAAATGTATACCGGTCAACGGTGGTGTTAAATGTATACCGGTCAACGTTAGTGTTAAACGTGTACCGGTCAACGGTGGTGTTAAATGTATACCGGTCAACGGTAATGGTAAATGTATACCGGTCAACGTTAGTGTTAAACGTGTACCGGTCAACGGTGGTGTTAAATGTATACCGGTCAACGGTGGTGTTAAATGTATACCGGTCAACGTTAGTGTTAAACGTGTACCGGTCAACGGTGGTGTTAAATGTATACCGGTCAACGGAAATGGTAAATGTATACCGGTCAACGTTTGTGTTAAACGTGTACCGGTCAACGGTGGTGTTAAATGTATACCGGTCAACGGTGGTGTTAAATGTATACCGGTCAACGTTAGTGTTAAACGTGTACCTGTCAACGGTGGTGTTAAATGTATACCGGTCAACGGTTATGGTAAATGTATACCGGTCAACGGTGGTGTTAAATGTATACCGGTCAACGGTAATGGTAAATGTATACCGGTCAACGGTAGTGTTAAATGTATACCGGTCAAAGATAGTGTTAAATGTATACCGGTCAACGGGGGTGTTAAATGTATACCCGCCAGCTCTAGTGTTAAATGTATACCCGTCAGCGCTAGTGTTAAATGTATATACCCGTCAGCGCTAGTGTTAAATGTATACCCGTCAGCGCTAGTGTTAAATGTATACTCGTTAGCGCTAGTGTTAAATGTATACCGGCCTCTAGTATGTACCTGTTTTCCCGAGTAAATACATGTAACACATGAAACGGGTACTTTATATATGATACGAGGATAAAGAGTAGTGTGTGGAGATTTAGAAGATCACAAATACACACTGTTACTGAAAATAGAATGACGTAGGATTCTGGTGTAAAAAGGCGGGAATTTCCCAGGCGGGGGTTCCCCAGTGCAGTGTAAAATGTCTGGCTTACTGTCTTTCGATTATACGTACCCGTGTGACCTAAGCGGAAACTGTTGCATCACGGACACGACAGGAAAAAGAACTTAATGTACCATATATGTAGAAACACGATTAATTATGTCTTTTGGATAGAGATGTTTGTGATAAATATGTAAAAAAAAAATTTAAAAAAAATTGTAGAGAAATGTGTCTTTCGTATTTTCTCTGATATTGCAACATTTTAAGAAATACTGGCAGTGACAGTGAAAATACAAGCAGCTCACCGAGCGCTACAAGTTCAATAAGACAAGCGGAACAGACTTGATAACGTCACTCGTGACGTACGTCCGTAATAGACTCTCCGGAATGTGAGGTCGCGGTACATAGTACCCATGTTCAAAACCCTATTGTGGCCGTTCTGTGATAGATATAGAAAAACTAAAGATACCATTTTCTTCGAAATTATATGTACATGTGGTGTGTGAAGTTTCAGTATGTTGACATTATGCGTTAATTCTCAAGACCGAGTTGTGCAGAAACCAGCAGTCAAAGTGTCGATTTTGGCGTGTTTGTACCCAAAATATCTGTATGACTAAAACTTTTCCAGATATACGGGACATGCCAGGACATAGATCACACCGCGTTTTGCAAGTGTGGAAAATTTTATCAAAATGTAATGAGCCGTTGTTCAGTAAGCTCCGGCAAAGTAGTCAGAATTAGACGCATGTACATTACGGTCCGTCCCTCAATACACTACATTCCACACATACTTGCGACGTCACTCGTGACGTAACATCCGGAATAGACCCTCCTCTGGAATTTGTTCTAGAACATTCTAGAACATTCTATGAGACCTCGTGAAAATACGACCCTTTTTCAAAACCCTATTGTGGCGGTTCTATGAAAGATATAGAAAAAATAAAGATATTGTTTTCTTCAGAATTATTTCTACTTGTTATATTCAGAGTTTCAATTAGTCAGCTTTAAGATTGAAATCTCCAGGCTAAGTTAAACAGAAACCAGCAGTCAAAGTGTCGATTTTGGCGTGTTTGACCCAAAATATCTCCATAACTAGATTTTCCCCAGATATACCGGACATGTCAGCACCTAGATCCCGTCGAGTTTTACAAATGTGGAAAGTTTTATGACAATGTATGGTGCCGTTTTCAAGACGCCCAAATCGCGCATATATCCGGCAAAATAGGCAGAAGTAGCCGTGTATACATTACGTTCCGTAAGGAACGATAACAGAGTTATCGCCCCCTTACTACACTTCATTCCATATGTGAAAATTATGTATTCATCTTGATTTCACAGCCAGGACCATTTTATGCTATCTTTCAGGGATTCGTCCTTTTTTATGATGTGTCATAAACAAACGTATTTGCCAAAAGATGAAAAAAATTATCGGAATCTGATATCTTTTCCGTCATTTTGGGGAAGGAATTTTCCCTTTAATTTTTATATAAGTATAAAGTTTTAAAAAATCATGTACGGCGAGCTTGATGACATCCTACCTGCATGAATATATATGATCAACTGCGTTCGTTATAACATGTTCTCCCCTGAAAGTTCATATAATGCATAAAATATACATTCAAAAATAATGCATGATAATCTTCCTTAAATCATAACTGTATGAATGTCATAAACTCCCTTCGTTTCCAATAAGTTAATTCATGTATTCCATTCCTCATTCTAAAGTAGATATCAACTTACTATTTTTACAAGACATGTGTATGTATCTACCATACTACTTGACAAGGCTTCCCAACTTGGTTAACCTAATCAACAACAGGTTTTCGACAGATACTTTTGGGTGTAATGAGTATCAATTCGCAAAGTTTAATATTTCCATGTGTTTAGGGGCATCTAAACAGCAAATCCAGTCAAAACATTAATATTTTACAGGCCTATAAATCCCTATTATGGTGCAATGTCACAGAAGTAACATGATGAACTTCTAGTATGTATCATGGTAAACCGTGGGTCTCGCTGTTGACATGTAATTTGTTAAGCTGTTTGTAAATTTCAACATAACGTAAGAAAAATGCATGTTTCAGGGGGACATAATTAACTCATTTTTATCCCATATATTACACAAACTTGTCATGTCGTTTTGCTCACAAGTGTCTAAAGCACAAAATAGGAGCATTGGTTTGACCAGCTTTGACGTTATTATATGTATAAACGCTGTTTTTATTTTGACCTTGAATTGCAAATGGCGGTCGTGAATGATATCACACAAATACGGCATATAATGAAGGTATTTAAAACATCAACAATGCTCTTATTAGACAATATCAAGAATTCTTGAAGTGGCAAGAAGACTGCTTTTATGAACAAATGTTGAGTTTGGGGTAAAATATGCCTATTTCTGAAAAAGGCTGCAAACTTACCGGTTTAACAAATTGACTTTAAAATGTTCTTCTTACTATGATGAGATGTCTTAAATGTACGATATATGAGTATTGTTATTAACTGAAATGCGTCCTTTAAGCCTTATTTGTGTAATATTATTCACAGCCGCCATTTGCGTTTCAAGGTCAAAACAAAATAAGTGTTTATACGCAATACAGTAAAATCCGGTCAAACAATTACTCCTACCCTATGCTATAGACACTTGTGAACATAACAGCTTGGCTGTTTTTCATTATTTGGTCATTTGCGTGACTTCGAATTATTCCATGCTACATCTTACCACAATGTTACTCTATAGAAGAAACTGGTAGCATCTATAGCAAATTATTGGTTATTGTAAGAAGCTACATGTCAAAAAAAACAAAACATTTTGGTACATTACATGACATTTTTTGTGCAAATCTTTAGGTATTTATTCGTGTTTGAAATTCAACATTATTCTGCTATATAGATGACCCTTAATCATATCAACATACTCTCGATATCTTACCATCTCCAGCAGATTATATAGAGGTTCCGCAACGAGTGGAGATTGTTTATCATTTTTATCCAACTCGAGTTAGTTAATTTTTTAATTTTGAAAAGACACGAGCTTTAGCGAGTGTCTTTTCAAAATTAGAAAATTAACTAACGAGAGTTGGATAAAAATGATAAACAATCATCACGAGTAGGGGAACTTGTTTATCCTATAACTTCTTTAGTTACAAATGTAAGCTAGTCATGTTCAAATTCTCCCAACGTAGCAACTAAATTCCGTGAACCAAATCACTACCCGACAAAATATAGTTCGTTATGAACGAAAGCTTATCATCTATTTTATATGCACGACTCATATCTTCTGTTCTTTATTTGTAAATGATATTATTTTACAAACGAAATATTAGTTTGGAAGTCCTTGTGTCTGTGTAATTTATTAATAGGTAACTTGTTTAAATTACTCCGCTCAAAATATTCGAAGACGACACCGTCATCGCGAAGTCGAACGTCACCGCTGAATATTAGACTAATCATTGTCAGATTCAATTATCGGCCCTTTCTTGGATTTCGTAGGTACTGGTTACTAGTTATTGTGATGTTAAATTTTCATTCTGAGATTTATTCATTCAAGACATCGTGCATTTCAGCAAATATTTTGGAAACCGAGCTGGAGTGTTGAGCAACACATACATGTAGGTCTACGTAGTTTACGTTTGTCAGTGTGTTTACACGAAATCTCGTCAGTTTACTGACATGAGACAAATGTTCCAAGATGATTTTTACATTTTTGTGTTTGGGATAAATATATTCGCAATAAAGGTAAGTGGAATGATAAGAAAGTGTTTATTCGTTGATTTTTTTTCTGCTGGTAATAGTTCTACCGTACCGAATCTTGCGAATGACACCAAACTAAAAGGGAAGCTGCCTAACAGTTAACGTTAGATGCTGCGACCGTTCCATTCAAATGACTATTGTTTTGATAAATCATTCATGGCTATCGGGGTCCACTGCAATCTAGAATCATTATCAAGGGGGGGGGGGGGGGGGGGGGGGGGGGGGCAGTTTTGGTTCGCTAACGTTAGGCCTATAATCGATGCAATATCGCTTCCGTGCGTCGTCTATTTTACCATCATCAAATTATATTTCGTACGACTCAAACCCCAGATTAATCGACATTTCCATCAGGACATCCTCTCACCCAATTATGCTAATGTTGAGCACCGACAAATCCACAAAACGCGTCCATGCTGATCTTTTGAAGACAGACGACAAAAAGGGAGAATAACAAAAATAGTCCGTGGTCAAAGGCCAGAGGTTAGCCAATCAGATTTGTTGTAGGTCACAAATGACCAATCGGAGGCTTAGAAAGTGGTTACACACTGCGGTGTGTAAACAAAAACAATAACACACTGCTATGAATTTTATCACGTGCCATATCAGTTGTGAAACAAGCGTAGTTATGGGATAAATATATATATACTTCTCCCATGTAGATCTAATACCGTGCTCCGCATTGCCATGTCAGCAATCTTGACCTTTCATTCACTCCTAGTCACATCGATGTTTGTTATTTCTGCGTATCTCCCTACTATTTTAAAGCGTGTAATTGTATATAGTCAGTTTTGCATGACCTGCGTGCCTCA
Organism: Pecten maximus; assembly: GCF_902652985.1. Classification (NCBI taxonomy): domain Eukaryota; kingdom Metazoa; phylum Mollusca; class Bivalvia; order Pectinida; family Pectinidae; genus Pecten; species Pecten maximus. The sequence goes on from NC_047032.1 coordinate 11,263,087, forward strand.
TACTTGGAACTAAGCGAATCATTACCCCTAGTTACAGAAACTACCACCAGAGGTCTCAAATTCCGTAATTCCCCCGAAGAGAAATTTATACTGAATATACCTTTTTCATGTAATAACACTTTATTTGCAGTCTTTATAGTTTTCACAAATGCATATATACATGTAGTTCAACTACATCATATATGAACCGAAAGAAACTGCAAAATGAACGATGAAAGAAAATATAACGAAAACGAAAGTGAGAGATTGTGACGTCACAACTCGTAGGTGATCGTAATATGGCAGGCGTAAACGCCTGTAAACGCCTCCATAAAAATTATAAACTGTATTTGATGTTCATTGAATACATGTATATATCACTTTTAAAAATCAAATGGATGTAATTTTGTTTTTGCAGATACAACACATGGATCACCTTTTATTATTCTAGTCATTTTCTACAATCTGTGACCTCTAGTCTTAGCCGTGACCCCTGAACAATATCTAAATGCCATGGCAACTGAGTGTACAGAACCTAGTCCATGTGACCTTTCAACTTTGGCCCTGAGTCACCCAACAGAGGAAACAACTGGTGAGAAATTGTTGTTTTGAAATACTAAAGAAAATTACTGTTAACGTGGAAATTCATGCGAGGGGGGAATTTATGCTAGTTAAGCAGAAGGTAGATCAGTTGTGAAAATTACCCCACTCGTATAGTTTATATATCAGAATCGTGAAATTGCCCCCCCCCCCCCCCCTCCCCACGAAAAAACAAGTTTACAGTATACAATGTTGTAGAGTAACTATTGTTTGCTTAGTGGTTCAAATTAAGATACCGATGGAATGTTCCTGACACCTCCAAATAGCTTTAAGTGTTCTTTAAGTGTTCTTTCAATTTTGCCACGACATATTCCAGGGGTTCAGAGATCTACTACATACAGTATACTCAAGCCCTCGTCTAACAGTTATCAGTCATTTATCATCATTTTCATCTTCTTCAAAACTACTTTCCAGATTTCTGCTCAGTTGCAGATTAAAACATTTCTATTGTCATTACAATTTGTTTCAATTTAAGCAAAATGAAAGGATTGTGTTGGTGTAGGCTTATATTGAAGCTTTTGATTTTAGGGTTTTGTTTTTCAGATCAAGTTGACAGTCAGGGCAACATTAACCTTGGGAGGTTGTCTCCAACCAGCCAAGGGGTTGTTTAGCCAAATAGTTCAACTCCTTCGCAGTCACAAAGGTATGTAACTGCCTGGGTGGTAGGGTGGCATAGTGGTATTATACACTTCCCTTTCACCTAAGCAGCCTAGGTTTGATTCCCTGATCGGACGGGACAAATGATGGGGTCACCTGCCCACATGGGTTTTTACCGGGTGCTCTGGTTTCCTCTGACTAAGACCTCGCATTGCAGTTTACATTTTTTTTACATGTTACTGAGAAATGAATAATCTTCAAAAAATTGCAAAGTTATAGTTATGATTCACTTGTAATATTTCAACAAGTCAAAAGAGTGTGTATAGTTTTTCATAGATAGCAGTGTAAAGCAAAGTATCCTCAAGATAGAAACTTATTCAAATAAACTCTCTAATGGAATTCTGTGAAGAGTTTTAAGGATTCATATAAATAATAACACCAATATGATTAGTCCGCAATGGTGCAATAACACCAATATGATTAGTCCGCAATGGTGCGAAAATATTTTTCATAGTTTGACATCACTTTAAAAAAACAGTAGTCACAAATAAGCCATTCTAAATGAATTTTTGCCATTTTCCTTTCATGTGAAGAAATTGATGGCTTATTTCTGGTTTCAGCAAAGATAGGAGTAGATCACCAAGGCCGTCCAGTCATACAGTATGAAGATACACATAAGTATGGATATTCTAGATTCAATTGTCTCTGCCTTGTTACAGCCTCTCATGAGAATGTAATATCCTTAGTTTTCTGTTGTCTGTTTCTATGCCCTCTGCCATGAAATGGGGGGTAGTGGTCATATAGTGTTACCCATGTCCGTCCTGTGCTGATGCAATGTAACTTGCTAAACTCAGGAACTGCTGAGTTCGGGTTTTCAAGTGGCAGAGGGACATTTATGTCTTACAGACATTTTCTAGTTTCTGTTTATCAAGATAAAGTTTCCATTTCTGCGTGATAATTTTTTGTGTTGTCTGCAGCATTTTCAACAAGGACTTCAAGAGTTTAGCCCTTCAATTTTCAGTTCACAATGGCACAAGGACGGTTTTATGAATATTAAAAGTTTAATACTTAGCCCAGGCGTTAGACAAAAAACCTACACTGGCTTCTGTTTTGTTAAATAAAATGACATATTTATCATTTAAGTGATATTGAACTTTAAATTTTGTTTTATTTATCATTTAAGTGTTATTGAACTTTAAATTTTATTTTATATATCATTTAAGTGTTATTGAACTTTAAATTTTGTTTTATTTATCATTTAAGTCATATTGAACTTTAAATTTTATTTTTCTCTGTAGACCTGTGTACTGGGATCCTTCCAATGCAAACGTCATTACTACCCCAAAAGTTGGGGATCATCAACGGAAGATTGATGCTTGTTTAGAACTTATTGAATACCTTAAGAAAAACAAAAACCCTTCAGGAGTGAATCTGGATCGTTCAAAGGTAGACATGGACAGGAGAATGGAAAGTGGTTCAAATCTAACATTAAAATCAACATCAAACGATATCAAAAATTAAACTTATTTACACAAATCTGTACAGAACAATAGGACATTTAGCACAATGTGCGCTTACAAAAACACAAAAGTGGTGTGCTTAAAATTCATAAAGGAAAAGTTTCCAGGTGAAATCTTTGTGAAAAAAAAAGTTTCTTATTGTTGGAGAAAACAGTACGTAGTACACAGAGAAAACCCACTAGGTCAGTAGGTGGCACAATCCATTATACATTTTCACATCCAACCAGCCTGGAACAAACCACGCCTACGGAGTGTGACCTTCCATATTTCACCCTGTTCCATTGGTCGAAGCATATTAAGTCACCAAAACTCTAAGTTTGTATTCTTGTAAAGATAAACTGTTAGGGGAAAAATGCTTATTTCCATATAATGTAATTTTTCAGATAAGGCCTAGCAAAGGCAATTGGTATGAAGAAGGTTCAGAGTTTGAGAAAACACAGAATATTTTGGGTACAGGCAACTCAGCAGGTGACATATTTGTGCTGAAGGACAAAAAGACGGAGACTGAGCATGCTCTGAAGACAGTGAGTTAGAGTTACTTCCCTTTACCATTACTCTTTTGGACATTAAACTATGCTTGATAACGAATGTTTGTAAAGGACACAACAATATTTGAAAAAAATGAAGACAGCAGTTACATTAAATCATTGAAAATCAAATTATGTCCTACTGAAACCGATATAGGGGTTGTCTCTAAGTAGGTTTATAGAGTTTTAGTCTAGCAAAAGGGCTCCAACTTTTAACCCGTACCGACCACAGAAGATAAAGTAGTTAATAATTAGCAAAACAAAGTATGTAGTCCAGATAAACTGGAAACTGGACTGGGACCAGGCACAGTTAATGTACACAAATTCACCCAAACCATTGTATTAGCACTGCAGTGTTGGTTTTGCCTCGCTTCCGATATGTATCATCATTATGCCTTTAGAAAGGGTTTATTTGAAGATTTTTCTTGGTCAAGGTAGCCACTAGACTGTCAATTAAAGTCAGTTAAAGGAGAAATGGTAAAAACTATCTACATTTAAAGTAGTGTAATGATTGATAGTTTTCCAATATCTTCTTAAGTCACCAGGGCAATCACCACCATCAACTGGAATAGGTCTACCTTTAAATAGATTTTTACAAATATTTTGTTTTGATAGGTTTATTATTATCAATTTTTTTTTGGCTTATTTCAGATCATGATATCAGTATTTCGCAAAGAAGAAATCGAAGCCTGGGTTGATCTGGATAAAACCGGTATCGCTCCAAGTCTCTACCTCTTCAGAATCGAAGGAAACAAAGTCCATATCCATATGGAGAAATTAGAAAACGGTTAGAAGCAGATAGATCTTATGCATGAAATTAGAAAACGGTAAAAAGCAGATAGATCTTATGCATATTGCATTTTGGGACCAATCGGAAAACAACATGGCCGACCGGCAGCCATCTTGGATTTTGACAATTGAAGTTTGTTATCACTATTTTTCAGAAAGTACTGATGGGATCTTTCTCAAATTTCATATGTAGGTTCCCTTGGTCTGTAGTCATGCGTATTGCATTTTGGGACCGATCGGAAAACAACATGGCTGACAGGCAGCCATCTTGGATTTTGACAATTGAAGTTTGTTATCGCTATTTTACAGAAAGTACTGAAGGGATCTTTCTCAAATTTCATATGTAGGTTCCCCTTGGTCCGTCGTATTGCATTTTGGGACCAATCTGAGAACAATATGGTCGACAGACAGCCATAATTGCTAAATCTCAAATTTCATATATAAGTTCCCCTCGTTTGAAAAGTACTCGAGAGATGTTTCTCAATCTACACAGATTAGTAAGAGGAAGGGAAAAATAGAGAGAAGATCAATCTGACATGGAACCTATAAAGATCATTCAATGGTGGGCACCAAGATCCCTCTGGGATCTCTTGTTTTTATTTGAGATTTATATTAATTATTCCAGGTTTTGATATCCAATATATCCAATATATAATGCAGTCCATTTTTTACAGTGGTCACTTTGCGAGAGGTTATTGATTCTCACATGGACACCATCAGAGCCTCCAACCCAGCACTTGTCCGGCCTTTCTCCCTGTGTGTTTTCCATGGAGTTCTATCTGCTGTCCAAAAAATGCATGACAACAACTGGACACACAAGGACTTGCATGGTTGGTTGATGTGGATAATTGTTATTTTGTCTGGACACAGCTGGCCAGTTGATATTGATAGTGGTCAGTTGATTTAGACACTGGTCATTTGTAGCTGACACTGATCAGTTGATTTAGACCCTGGTCGTTAAATGGAGACAATGGTCATTTGATTTAGACACTGGTCAGTTGATTGAGATACTGGTCAGTTGATTTAGACCCTGCAGATGATGTGGACACTTGTCAGTTGATGGAGACACTGGTCAGTTGATTTTGATGCTGGTCAGTTGATGTAGACATTAGTCATTTGATTTAGACCACTGGTCAGTTGATTCAGGCACTGATTAGTTGATTGAGATACTGATAATTTGATGTAGACAGCGGTCAGTGGATTTAGATACTGGTCAGTGGATTAAGACACTGACCAGTTGATTTAGACACTGGTCAGTTGATTTAAACACAGGTCAGTTGATTCAGACACTGGTCAGTTAATGTAGACAGTGATCAGTGGATTTAGATACTGGTCAGTGGATTCAGACACTGGTCAAGTGATTAAGACACTAATCAGTTGATTTAGATACTGGTCAGTTGATTCAGACACTGGTCAGTTAATGTAGATACTGGTGATTCAGACATTGGTCAGTTAATGTAGACAGTGGTCAGTTGCTTTAGACACTGGTCAGTTGAATCAGACAATGGTCAGTTGCTTTAGACACTGGCCATTTGATTCAGACACTGGTCAGTTGTTATATTTAGCTCACCTGGTCAGAGGGGCGGGGCCAAAAGGGGTCAATTTGGCTAAATTGATGTAAACAAATTCTTCTCTGAAACTTAACAATGGATATCACTCATATTTGACTGGTAGCATCCTTATGGGGTAGGGATTCAAAAATGTACAATTGGCAGGGCTGGGGGGCTGAGGGGCGGGGCCAAAAGGGGCCAATTTGGCTAAATTGATATAAACGACTTCTTCCCTGAAACTTACTATGGATATCGCTTATATTTGACTTGTAGCATCCTTATGAGGAAGGGGTTCAAAATTGTACAAATGGCGGGACTGACCCCTTGGGGCCTGAGGGGCGAAGTCAAAAGGGGTCAATTTGGCTAAATTGATATAGAAGGCCTCTTCTCTGAAAGCTTCATATTTGACTGGTAGCATCCTTATGGGATAAGGATTCAAAATTGTAGAAATAGTGAGGGCTGACCCCCTGGGGCCTGAGGGGCGGGGCTGAAAGGGGTCAATTTTGCTTAATTTATATAGACAGCCTCTTTTTCGAAGCTATAAGCAATGGGTATCACGCATGTTTGTCTGTTAACATCGTTATGGGATGGGGATTCAAAATTGTATAAATGGTGGGACTGACACCCGGGGGGCCTGAGGGGTAGGGCCAAAAGGGGTCAATTTAGCTAAATTGCTATAAAGAATTAGTTGTCTGGAAGTAAGCAATGAATATCTGTCATATTTGACCGGTATCATCCTTATGGGCTAGGGGTTCAAAGTTGTACGAATGTTGGAGCTGACCCCGTGAGTACCTAAGGGACAGGGCCAAAAGGGGTCCATTTGGCAATATTGATATTAATGACTTCTTTTCTGGAACTAAGCAGTATATGACATTGATTTTTCTTTTTATCATCCCAAGGAGGCTGGGATTCAAATTTATATCAATAATAGGGCTGACAACATAATCATACATCAACAAATAAAGCTCTTGGCAAATGATTCATAAACGTTATTTTGATGTTTGATCAAATAAACCAGGTGAACAATACAGGCCCTCTGGGCCTCTAGTTTAAGATACTAGTCAGTTGATTTAGACACTGATCAGTTGATTCAGACACTGGTCAGTTGATTCAGACACTAGTCGGTTAATGTAGAAACTGGTTATTTGCTTAAGACACTGATCAGTTGATTCAGACACTGGTCAGTTGATTCAGACACTAGTCGGTTAATGTAGAAACTGGTTATTTGCTTAAGACACTGATCAGTTGATTCAGACACTGGTCATTTGATTCAGACACTGGTCAGTTAATGTAGACAGTGATCAGTTGTTTTAGACACTGGTCATGTAGACACTGGTCAGTTGATTCAGACACTGGTCAGTTGATTCAGACACTGGTCAGTTAATGTAGACAGTGGTAGACACTTTCCTTATTGACTTTGATCTTTGTTATTTGTGACAGCTGGAAATATGCTGCTCCAAAAAGAATCTGATTGCTCCATTAAAGTTCGCATTGTGGATTTTGGATTAGCGTCTAGACTAGATGTAAAGGGAGGATTGGAGGGTTTGCGCTCTGACATAAAAGAATCAGTCCGTAAATTCACAGCTCTATATGCAGGCCAAGAGTTCAACAGCCAAAGGGATTTGGATGATGCTCAGACCTGGAAATCTGACCTGGGTGAGGTAATAAAATACTGCTAAGTTTACAAATATACATGACCTTGCCATATCACCAAAGTCATAAGGGTAAGATTTGTTAAAAGATCCTAATGATAAAATCTGATCTAAGAAGCCAATGGTTATAATTTTAAATGTAATACATACTCAAATGAAGAATATTCATTTTATTACCGCAAAGGGCAAGTGAGCTTAAGCCTTGGTGCGGTACCCTTCATCTGTTAGATATCAACTTTTCTCTTCAAACAACATCTTCTCAGTAATTGAAAGACCCAGACACCTGATATTTGGCCAGTTAAAAGCATGCTGGGATGAAAAGCTACCAAGTTTGTTATAATGAATGACTTTGACCTACTTTGAAGGTCGAAGGGGTGAAATGCACTAAAATCTTAAAATAAGGACTTCACAATACACTATCATTTATTTAATGTTGTAATCAGCTGAGCAAAGTTGCATTAGAAGCAGATGAGCAGTACAGGCCTATTGGGCCTCGTTTTGATGTAAGACCTAATTCAACTGACAGTCACATTGAATTAGGCTTCTGCTGGCATGCCTTATTAGTTGCAGCATCTATTCTCATAAATGTAAGGGTTTTTTTTTGGTCCATCAATCTGTTTGTCATCATTTTTTGTTTCTTGAAATTTTCTCAGAAATGAAAAAGCTAATGTTTATGAAACTTCACATGCTACATTTGTATTTTACTTATAGCTGTGATTTGCAAGATCATCGTCTCTGATATTAAAATTAGAACTAGGAATATGTTCTTTCAAACATACATCATCTTCTGGTTTTTCAAACAATGTGAAATGAAGATGTGCAAATGGAGTTGATAACATTCCTTGGGCCAAGGTCAAGGTAGCTGTTACTAAAAATAGAACAGGAAATATAGTGTCAAGATACAGTACTTTCAATTTGTTTCCAGAAATTATCTCGGAGTCAAGAAGACCAAACTTTCTAAAACATAACATGGTGTGATGTTACACTAATGACTATGATGTGAGGGTTTGCAATAGGGGTTAATAAGTTCCTGATGTCAAGGTCAAGATCTCTGTAACTAAAAATAGAGCCAGGAATATACTGTAAAAAACATCACCAAAGGCCCTCACAGTTATAACCAAACTTTCTGATTTTTCACATGATACACATTGAATGGCAGTAGAGGTCCAGAATTCCAATCCTTCTGAAACTGTGTACATTGTAATAGGTTAAAAATGTCCTAAAAGATCCTTATAACAAGGTCAAGGTCACTATTACCAAAATTAGAACTGGGAATATACCGTCAAACTCGCATCATATAAAGCCCTTATGATCACATCACGAACAGATGTGCAATATTGGTATGGAAAGTTCATAAGATGAAGGTCATCTTTATTAAAAATAGGTAGTTGTCTTTCGTGGCTTAAAGGTCAAAGGTCACACTTGACCACTTGTGAAATAAAAAGGTTTGTGAACAAGATACTTCATGAACTCCTCAATGGATTTAATTCTCAATAGTTTCGTAATATCAAAATAATGTACATGTGAACGGGCCACGGTGGTCGAGTAGTTAAGGTGTCCCGACACTTCTGGGTTGCAAGTTCGAAACTTACGTTGGGCAGTTGCCAGGTACTGACCGTAGGCCGGTGGTTTTTCTCCGGGTACTCCAGCTTTCCTCCACCTCCAAAACCTGGCACATCCTTAAATGACCCTGGCTGTTAATAGAACGTTAAACAAAAACAAACCAAACAAACCAAAGTACATGTGATATTTGGATCATAAATACTGTATCTATATTGGTATCTGTGTCAGTATCTGTGTAACAATCGGATTAAGCTCAGATTTAAAGACAAATACAATACAAGGCCCTCTCCAACATGTCAGTGTTCTAGTTATGTTTAGAATTTTAAGGGGACAAAAACCTCTCTGATATGTTTAAAGGGAAAAAAACCTAATTTATCTATCAATTTCTACAGGTGGCAGACCTCCTTCAATTAAGTGAACAGCAAAGGATAGAGCTATTCAGCTTGGTTGACAGTACTCTAGCCATTGTTGCAGCATCACAAACACAGAATGTTGTGAAGGATGTCCAGAACAAAATGGATGATACAGGTAAGTTAATTTATAATGCAACACCCCATGAGGGGGTCACCTGCCCAACCATACAGGTTTCCTCCGCAGGTACTCTGGTTTCCTTCTTCAGGAAGGTCCATTCTGCACCAGCAAGTGTGATTAATGTAAGTTTATAAGTCCATCCACCCATCCATTCATCTGTCCATCAATTCATCTGTCCATATGCCCATCCATTCATCTGTCCATCCGGTTGGTCATCCGTCTGTTATTGTGTGATCTGAAAATAATGGTATGGATTCAATTTGTGAAAATACTTTCTTTTTATTCCAATTTTTGACATGCTTCGCATGTGGGTTAATGTTGCGTCCTGTTTTGTTGCTCATTAGTGTATTCATGTAAAAAATACATTGTTGTACATTGTTGCAACTTGTACATTCCAATGACGTCACATTGTTTACAGATCCCGCGTTGTGTCTGCACTGCCTGACACGAAGGCTTCATTCTGTGTTTTTTAGTGTTTTTGTTAGTTTTCTTACAATTCAATTGATCAGGTATGATTAAACAACCCCAATCAATATGAGGTGTGCATGTAATTTTAAGTTTAAACGGCATGTTGCGAAAAATACTTCAACTTTCACTTTGACAGTGCATTCGTGATCGGAGCTTCGATCGGCTGTCATGGCAACGACGAGGACGGTGGTTTTATCAGTGTCGAATTTATAAACTTGCATGTACAGCCGAAAACGTCTAACTATACCTTATGTCTTTGGAAATCATCTGTAAATAATTATTTGAATTAATTACGATCCATTGCATTCGTTTATTAACGTTTGTTCTTTTCTATATGCCGATTTCGATACTTAAAACACTGAAGAGTTCCAATATTGGAGAATGAACATTAACACTTTCTCTATAAATCGTTCTAGAGCACCCGACTACCCCAAATCAATAATTATGAAATAGGTAAGAGCGTGAAGGTAATTGTATGAGAACAACGAAAAGTGCTGTACATTCTTACGAAAATGACAAACATCGTCAAAATTACTTAAAAAGTAGTCAATTAATCGGCACTTCGTCAATTAAGATCAGTTTATAACGCCGTTATGTAACCATACTTGAATAAATAGAAGAATGTACAGCACTTTTTCTCGGTTTCTTAGCACGATGAATAAGTGCATCATATTTGTTTGTACGACAAAATACGTTGGTCGGGTGCTCTGGCCATATTTACCGACCAAGTGTTAATGTAGGCCTTCGTGCCGGTCACGTGACCACGCGAGAACTGGAGGACCGACGAAAACATCCCGATAAAGACGTTGGACACCTAACATTAAAATCCGATCAAGAAAACAAACAGAACTTACAGGGAAATCATTAAATATTGAATTTATATAAAAACATGACGATTTTTGTTCTTTTTAATTATAAATGCAACATTAACCCACATGTGTTGTGACAGATAACTAATTCTTGATACTTGATCATTGACCAATGATCACCCTATATCTCTAGGTTGGTTGGTATGTCTGGTATTAAAGTACACACCTGATAATTCAAGGTTCAATGGACATAACTCCTATGTGCATTATTGAAAAGCCATGGACATGAAATAATCATGACTATACAATATCTGCTATATATGCATTAACAGATCATAATATTAATATTACAATTTTAAAATATGCATATCAGTAACTTGAGTATCTGTGCCTAGTTATGTTCATTTGAAAAAAGACAATGGATACTTGTTTAATCAGATCATTAACATAATATCACAACTTGCATTACTTTGACTATGAATATCACATGGATAATTTTAATATAAAAGATTCAATAGCATATCACTAAACGCTTGCAGTACACATTATGAAAACAATCTAAACTAAGGAATAAAACCACTAACCAATCACATACCGTATGGAGGTTTCTAGGCAGTTGATCACACACAGCCTGGATTTATAACACATCGGCTGTAACAAAATGCTTACAACTTATGATGAAAGAGTTTTATTAACTACATCAATTAATAATTCATGAGCTAATATATCCATTAGATAAAAAGGAGGGATTATGAAATTAATGCAGATCAGTTAAAAGGATCAAACCGCAGAGCCATTTGTGTAAAGAAAGTACTTTCATCGGTTTTTAATTGATAAACCAATTTATCATCTACCATCTTTAATCTTTTCTGAATTTCAAAACTAAACAAAAAACTGCAATGAAATATGTTTATAAATCTAGAACATATTGAGTCAGTTTATCTTTTTGACACATGATGTTAACCAAATATAGGGTTTCAAATTTTCTGTGCATCAGAACAAGTTGATATCAATCTCAATTTCGTATATGATGATTGGCTATTCAATGACAATGCATGTTAAAGAATAGTTGATAATGTTTCCATATTACAATATTGGCAGACGATGGTCTGAGATGCCGATGAAACTATTGTATTTTAATGATTTAACTTTATTTCAGACCAGGACAAGGTGATGAAGGAAGTTGTGCCAATCCTGTTTCCTCTATGTGATGTCTACCAGCCCGTTCATGACGGAGGACATAGTACCATTGACTCAAGTGAAGTAAGTCGACTGCCTTTACTTCTGACACCAACTCTATCAATTAAGGGTTATCAATTTGTTTACTTGAACCCTTTAAGTGATTCAATTAAGGGTTATCAATTTGTTTACTTGAACCTTTTAAGTGATTCAATTTAGGGTTATCAATTTGTTTACTTGAACCCTTTAAGTGATATTTTTTACGGAATTTTATTGAAATTTCACTTTTATTTTGCAGAAAGATTTAGCAGACGGCAGATTTTGTTCAAAAGAAACAATGGATGCAGATGTTTTACTGAGAAGCCTCCGTCTTGAGATGGCTGTCGGAAGTGACATTGATGGGTGATTGTTACTGTAGAAAGTTTGAAACCTGTGAAATATTGCCTTCTTAACAACGAATTTACAAAATATTTTTGTATACTGAATCAGTATTACTGATATATATTTTTATTATTCATCATTGATGAAATATGCAAGTTACACAACACTTCAAAACCATGTTTTGATTGAGGTCTTTTAAATCTGTATTTATATAGACAAGCAAATTCGTGAAATTTATATCTATCGCTTTCCTGACATATTATAGGTAAACATTTTTGAAGTTAGAAGTAATTATGTTTATCATTTTAGCTTGAGAGAATGATAAATTCTGTTAAATCAAGGGACAAGAACTAACTTACGTATATAAAATCTGATTATAATCAGATAATATTCATGGGAGTAATTGCATGGAAATAGCAGAAAACAAAAATTTTCGTTGATCATGTGGCAATCAAACTCTGGTCATTAAGGCATTTAACCTTTATATGAAATTTGAAAAAAAAAACAGTTGACAAATGTTCCAATAATTTCATGGAAATGATAGAAAACAACATTTTTCGCTAATTAAGGAGCAATAACTCCGTCAAATATAGTAAGGCAAAAGTTTTGATGGGCCTTGGATGAGCCCTTAAGCCATTTAATCTTTTAAACAAGTTTGAAGAAAATCTGTTAACAATTATTCCAGTATGGAAACGACAGAAAATAATGTTTTAGTTAATCAATGGGCCATAACTCCATGTAAAAAGGAGAGAAGTTGTAGTCATTTACAGGTAGTTAGCAGGGTGAATTGTTATTCTAACAATTATTTCAACCTGCAGGGTAATTCATTACCAATGCATGTACATTCAATTTGATGGTCTTTAAAAATAAGTGTTATGTTTGTTTATTCTTTTTTGTTTTTGTTTTTTTGTCAATTTGGATAGTTTTCTTCACGTGCTTGATGCTTGCCTATTTATATCATTATTTTACCAAGTATATTTTTCAATTACGTTCTGATTGTAGAATTTTAAAGTAAACTTTGAAGAGGTTTGATTGACATGTACTTGTATGTGCTGACCCCTGTTCACATTTCTGTGGATTTTATGGGTACTCCTGTAAGTTGTTGGACATGCTTGTTAACATTAGTGAATTCTATTAGTGTAAACTAAAATGTCAAGTGTCCATGAAACAGTACTTCAAAAAATCTTTATATACAAAAGTAAAAAGATACCATATTCACTAATAAAAAAGTATTACTTCGTTAACAGTGTACATTTATTAAGTGATTAATGATAAGTGTGCTCAAGATCATGTGAATTTTTAAAATGTTAGTTTTTTGTCATAAAGCCATTTTTTTATATGAAAATATTTCTTTAGCATATTTCACTTTATTTGCAAAATAAAAAAATACAGAAGAACTAAATCACATAATAATTTTTTAAAAAGTAATTGGGTTTCCTGGTATCCATTATCATTTTTGTGTGTATTAGATATAAATATTAGGACTGTCATCGATGTCTTTGCTGCTTAGGCAGCTAGTTGATACGTTTGAGCGAAAACATTAATGCGTCTTCTGTAAAACAATACAGGTATCATTTCTGTTTAAATTAAACCTTCATAATGCTTGATATACACCACTGGTTTCCTATTACAATTATTTATATAAGATATTATTGTCTTAAATGATTATAAGATTTGTAATTTAACCTTATTGTGTTGATATCAAAGTTTTCTCAATCATTGGCAGCCCTACAAACATTACATCAATTTCACAGTAATTTGTCACAGTGTGGTTCATTTGCCATGTCACTTGATTTTTTATAGTTAAATATTATGAGATTCTGACAATCAATTTAATTTTTGTGTAATATTTTCACTCGGCCATAATTCTGTGTTATAGTTACAGGTTAATATGAAAACTGTTGAGTTTCGTTTATTTTCTCTCCTAGATTGGTGAAGATTAAAAATTTCTGTTGTTACTAAAAAATAATTGCTTTGTATTTATCTGGAATTTTTTCTGTATCTCTTTAACAGGAATTAAAGAATGAATGTCTAGCATATGATACTGTAATTTTAATCTGCAAATGATATTTTTCTGTATGAACTACATGTATATGGCTATTGCCTCCTAGCTGCCATGACATTTAAGTATAAATACATACATCTTACTCATAGAACATGGGTGTGGATGTGGTTCAGTGGTATATTTAAGTTGCGGGTATTTCTGGCTAGGCGATCAGATGCAGTAGATCGTGAGTTGGAAAAAGCTTTTTTCAATAAACCTCAATTCATTAATCTATACATTTAAAAAACATTGAATTGAATTGTTATCAGTGAATTCAACGCGAGTCATGTAATGAGGGGGAGGGGGGGGGGGGGGGGGGGGGGGGGTCACTTTACCTTAGCCAATCCAATACAATTCTGTTGATACATGTACTTCATGATCTGATGTATAGCATAATACTAAATTCACCAAAAGTTTCATTAATTTATTTCAATTAATTATTCAATGTATATGTCAGAACATAAAGCATCTACAAAATGTTTGGATGTAAACATTATAACAACAACAATATGGTCTGTGCTAAGTGATGTTAATGTGAGTCATGTGAGGAGTGGGGGGAAAGCGACCCCCCCCCCCCCCCCCTCCCTCCTTACATAACTCACATCAATATCAATTATCCTATCTCAGGCCAATTTAGATTTGTTATAATGTATAGATTAAGGAATTAAGGTTTATTAAGAACAAGAGGCCCATGGGCCCTAACGTTCATGTGACAAACACTTACACTTACAGCAGGGACACACCCCTCAATCCAGCATTATTACCATAAATTAATCATCGCAGCCAGTTATGTTTCAGATCAAATTTGGTTTTTATCCATTTAGCTTCTCCAGGAAGAGCAGCAGCTTAAAGCAAAATTTTAGCCAAGTTCCCATTTTTGGGGCATGCCCCTCTGTCCCAATGGGTCAGACAAGACTCATTTATATTAATTAGGATTGCCCTTCCCCAATGATGTTTCATACTAAATATGGCTGTAATCAATTAAGGCATTAAGGAGGAATAGCATTTTTAAGAAGTGTTTAACCTAAGCGCTCCTTTTGTCCCATCTTTCTTTCCCCAGGGGTCAGACCTGTCTCATTAAAAAATATGATTGTCGTCACCTTACGTTTCACATAAAATTTGGTTGTAATCAACCAAAAGGTTAGGGAGGATTAGCATTTAATAGCAAATATTCACCAAAGTTCACCTTTTGGGGCCCCGCCCCTCTGACCCCAGGGGCCACACCAGCCTCATTTATATAAAATATGACCGCCCTTCCCCAATGATGTTTCACACCATATCTGGTTGAAATCCACCAAAGGGTTAAGGAGGAGTAGGGTTTTATAGCAAAATTTCATCAAAGTTCCCCTTTTGGGGCCCCACCCCTCTGGCCAAGGGAGTCGGGTCTGTCAGCCTACATCCCCGCCTGTACAGGTCTCTGTATGTACCGGAAGGACCCAACTGTACCGGGGTGCATTCGATACAACATGTACTATGACGTCTATACAGGCTTAAAGACGAATGACAATACCACAACTGTTCCTCTCAACATTACATCAGGAATGTAAATTAAAGCTTTATTATATCATAAATACAGGTACTAATGTTGACCGATACAGTCAGGGATGTTAATTAAAGCTTTATTATATCATAAATACATGTGCTAATGCTGACCGGTACGGTCAGGGATGTAAATTAAAGCTTTATTATATCATGGATACAGGTACTAATGTTGACCGATACGGTCAGGGATGTTAATTAAAGCTTTATTATATCATGAATACAGGTACTAATGTTGACCGGTACAGTCAGGGATGTATTTTATTATTATTACAGGTACTTAAGTTGACAAGTACAGTCAGGGATGTAAATCAAAGTTGAAGTATATCATAAATACAGGTACTAATGCTGACCGGTACAGTCAGGTATGTAAATCAAAGCTGTAATATATCACTTATACAGGTACTAATGTCGACCGGTACAGTCAGGTATGTAAGTAGTTCTCAATGGTATAAAGAAGGTACAAGGATGTACAACAAAAACAAGACTTCCAATTACAGCGGACATTCTGGCACATCTTTATGCTAAATGGAGACAAGGTTTTCTTGGAGAATTCACTGATCTTCTGATGGAAACAGTATGTACAATAGCCTTTTTCGGATTCCGTAGGTGCGGTGAATTCACGTGTACACAGAAGTTTGATCATAGGGTGAATTTATGTATAGGTGATGTATGTATTAAGGATGATCATATTGAGGTGCACTTGAAATCTTCAAAAACAGACCCTTTCCGTAAAGGTTTAAATGTGTGTTTATTCAAAACAAAGAAAAGTATATGTCCATTTGACAGTATATCTAGGTACCTCAGTGTGCGAAATGTTTCAACTGCTCAGCCATGTGATCAACCATTTTTTGTTACCAACAAGCTTAAGGACAATGCAGCTTTAACACGAACTGTATTTATAGGTTATTTGAAAGATACACTGACAGCAATAGGGTTAGACCCTGAACTCTACAACGGACATTCGTTTCGCATAGGGCAGCCACATCAGGAGCCTCTAGTAATGTACAGGACCACTTAATTAAGACTTTAGGACGTTGGTCGAGTGATACATACTGTAGATACATTCGTACCCCTAGACACACTTTGAAAAACGCACAACATGCCATGGCCAAGACTATGCATTGATTGGTGTATCTCTACACTACCGTCCGGTGAAGTTATGACAGCACATGTACACATGCGTTACATAAGTGACTTTAGATTAGTGAGTAGTATATATAAATGACAAAACAGGTAACCACACTTGCCTAGATTACTGATTGTTTATATTTTGTGGTGACGACAGTTGCCATAGCTTCGGTGGTGACCACAGTCACCAACTTTTATTTATTTGTGGTGACCGCTGTTGCCAGCCCTTACTATGAGTTTAGTGGTGACCGCAGTTGCCAGCCCTTACGTATTATTAGTTTAGTGGTGACCGCAGTTGCCAGCCCTTATTAGTTTAGTGGTGAACGCAGTTACAAGCCCTTATTGATAGTTAGTGGTGACCGCAGTTGCCAGCCCGCGTTTAATAGTGATTTAGTTGTTGTTATAATGCATAGGGTGACCGCAGTTGCCAGTCCTTGTTTATAGTGGTGACCGCAGTTGCCAGTCCTTGTTAATAGTTTAGTGGTTACCGCAGTTGCCAGTCCTTGTTAACAGTTTAGAGGTGACCGCAGTCGCCAGTTCTCGTTTTAGTGGTGACCGCAGTTGCCAGTCCTTGTTTTTAGTGGTGACCGCAGTTGCCAGTCCTTACTCTTAGTTTAGTGACCGCAGTTGCCAGCCCTTACTCTTAGTCTAATGGGGACCACAGTTACCAGCCCTTGTTGAAAGTTTAATGATGACCACAGTTACCAGCCCTTGTAGATAGTTAGTGGTGACCACAGTTACCAGCCCTTGTAGATAGTTAGTGGTGACCACAGTTACCAGCCCTTGTAGATAGTTAGTGGTGACCACAGTTACCAGCCCTTGTAGATAGTTAGTGGTGACCGCAGTTGCCAGACCTTATTGATAGTTTAGTGGTGACCGCAGTTGCCAGTCCTTATTCGTACTAGTGGTGACCGCAGTTGCCAGCCCTTATTGATAGTGTTGTGGTGACCGCAGTTACCATTCCTTATTGATAGTTTTATATGGTGTTGACCGCAGTTGCCAACCCTTGATTATATTACTGATTGTGTATTTTTTGTTTGGTTTGAACTACAGTATGCATTGTATGTAATATATATATATATATATAATATATATATATGTAGTAAGTATATATGTATGCTTGTACTATTCCTCTGCAGTTCAATGGCATTTTAAACTTTTGCTTTCATAGACTTGGTCGTCTGTTATTGTATGTTCAATTAGGTACTTTGTATTACAGTTTATAGCATTTATTCTATTTTCTTGGGGGTATTTCAGCTGTGGTCCATCTTCAATTTGGGCATTTTACATCATTTGTAATTCGTAAGTCCCCCAAGAATTAATTCATCTCTACTAATAAGTTGACTCGACTCAGTTACATGGCCTGGCCAACAGGAACAGCTTTCACTTATATATAGCTACCATATACAGTCTACGCTAGCTTAAATTCAGTTTTAGTGTATCTCTTATAATTATATTGGCCAGGTCATCTACTAGAGAGAGTTAAGCACCACAGCTGTTATAGCCCTTTAGCCCAATGTATTAGTATAATAAATAGTCGTATAACTTCAGTCTGTGTTTGAGTCTTTTGTTCATAAATATAAATTTATAAACATAAATGCTGTTTATGAACTAAGACGATCTGTTGCTAATATCTACGTTCCTTGTATCATGTATGTATATATAGTAGTAAGACAGTTATTAGTAATAGCAGAGGATACATAGTGATTGGTCAGCTTGATAGCAAGTATGTGATTGGTCAGTCCAGTCACGTGATTGGTCATTCTCTTCAGCAGTTTTTTCAGTGAAGATAGAAGTTTTGCACAAAAAATTATTACCGCCACCTCCCCACCACACGACCATTTCAGGTGATGCCTGGGGTTATAGCACACCTCCCCACCACACGACCATTTCAGGTGATGCCTGGGGTTATAGCACACCTCCCCACCACACGACCATTTCAGGTGATGCCTGGGGTTATAGCACACCTCCCCACCACACGACCATTTCAGGTGATGCCTGGGGTTATAGCACACCTCCCCACCACACGACCATTTCAGGTGATGCCTGGGGTTATAGCACACCTCCCCACCACACGACCATTTCAGGTGATGCCTAGGGTTATAATAGCTATTTTTCTATTCCAAATTCATCAGGCAGTTTAAGTGAGTAAACACTTGCCAGCTGTTTCCGAGCATGGACAAATCATACCGTTTTTCCCCCAGCTGTTTCCGAGCATGGACAAATCGTACCGTTTTCCCCCCTTCCTTGTTAAGGGAGTTATATGGTTTATGGCACCCCGCTCTGCAGCAAATTACTGATTACTGAGTGGGGCATTTTACATCAATTGTAATTCGTAAGTCCCCGCATTTTACATCATTTGTAATTCGTAAGTCCCCCAAGAATTCGTTTATCTCTACTAATAAGTTCACTCGACTCAGTTACATGGCCTGGCCAACAGGAACAGCTTTTCACTTATATATAGCTACCATATACAGTCTACGCTATCTTAAATTCAGTTTTAGTGTATCTCTTATAATTATATTGGCCAGGTCATCTACTAGAGAGTAAATAGTCGTATAACTTCAGTCTGTGTTTGAGTCTTTTGCTCATAAACTGTATTAATGATAATATACAACTTTCTACCACGATACCCTGTGTTATTCAACTCTCAGACCATCAGTTAATCATTACAGCTGTTGATTAACAATCTGTTTATACCACACCAAGCTGCAATTTTTATTGACGTCATCTATAATCTAATGACGTCACATCACCAGGTCCCGGACGTCACCGGTACACTTTATTTGCATACGCGAAATTATACTTGGCCACGTTTCCCTTTGATTCAAGCCGATATTATTGTGGTAGAAACAGGTCACACGACTCGAAATTAAAAATCGTACTAAAATTTATTAAAATAACTTACTCGTGTGAAATAAATTCCATATCCAACAACCATTCGTTGTGTAACCTCTATTTAATTTACATCCCTGACTGTACCGGTCAACATTAGTACCTGTATTCATGATAATATACAACTTTAATTTACATCCCTGACTGTACCGGTCAACATTAATACCTGTAATAATGATAATATACAACTTAAATTTACATCCCTGACTGTACCGGTCAACATCAGTACCTGTATTAATGATAATATACAACTTTAATTTACATACCTGACTGTACTGGTCAACATCAGTACCTGTATTAATGATAATATACAACTTTAATTTACATCCCTGACTGTACCGGTCAACATAAGTACCTGTATTAATGATAATATACAACTTTAATTTACATCCCTGACTGTACCGGTCAACATTAGTACCTGTATTAATGATAATATACAACTTTAATTTACATCCCTGACTGTACCGGTCAACATTAGTACTTGTATTTATGATATACTATTACTTTAATTTACATCCCTGATTGTACCGTTCAACATTAGTACCTGTATTCATGATATAATACAACTTAAATTTACATCCCTGACCGTACTGGTCAACACCAGTACCTGTATTTATGATAATATAAAACTTTAATTTACATCCCTGACTGTACCAGTCAACATTAGTACCTGTATTAATGATAATATACAACTTTAATTTACATCCTTGACTGTACCGGTCAACATTAGTACTTGTATTTATGATATACTATTACTTTAATTTACATCCTTGATTGTACCGGTCAACATTAGTACCTGTATTCATGATATAATACAACTTAAATTTACATCCCTGACCGTACTGGTCAACACCAGTACCTGTATTTATGATAATATAAAACTTTAATTTACATCCCTGACTGTACCGGTCAACATCAGTACCTGTATTCATGATACAATAAAGCTTTAATTTACATCCCTGACTGTATCGGTCAGTATTAGTACCTGTATTAATGATAATATACAACTTTAATTTACATCCCTGACTGTACCGGTCAACATCAGTACCTGTATTAATAATAATATACAACTTTAATTTACATCCCTGACCGCACCGGTCAACATTAGTACCTGTATTTATGATAATATACAACTTTAATTTACATCCCTGACTGTATCAGTCAACATAAGTACCTGTATTAATAATAATATACAACTTTAATTTACATCCCTGACTGTACCGGTCAACATTAGTACCTGTATTAATGATAAAATACAACTTTAATTTACATCCCTGACTGTAGCGGTCAACATCAGTACCTGTATTAATGATAATATACAACTTTAATTTACATCCCTGACTGTACCGGTCAACATCAGTACCTGTATTAATGATAATATACAACTTTAATTTACATCCCTGACTGTACCGGTCAACATAAGTACCTGTATTAATGATAATATACAACTTTAATTTACATCCCTGACTGTACCGGTCAACATTAGTACCTGTATTAATGATAATATACAACTTTAATTTACATCCCTGACTGTACCGGTCAACATCAGTACCTGTATTAATGATAATATACAACTTTAATTTACATCCCTGACTGTACCGGTCAACATTAGTACCTGTATTAATGATAATATACAACTTTAATTTACATCCCTGACTGTACCGGTCAACATTAGTACCTGTATTAATGATAATATACAACTTTAATTTACATCCCTGACTGTACCGGTCAACATTAGTACCTGTATTTATGATATACTATTACTTTAATATACATCCCTGATTGTACCGGTCAACATTAGTACCTGTATTCATGATATAATACAACTTAAATTTACATCCCTGACCGTACCGGTCAACACCGGTACCTGTATTTATGATAATATAAAAAATTAATTTACATCCCTGACTGTACCGGTCAATATTAGTACCTGTATTAATGATCATATACAACTTTAATTTACATCCCTGACTGCATCGGTCAACATAAGTACATGTATTAATGATAATATACAACTTTAATTTACATCCCTGACTGTACCGGTCAACATTAGTACCTGTATGAATGATAATATACAACTTTAATTTACATCCCTGACTGTACCGGTCAACATAAGTACCTGTATTAATGATAATATATAACTTTAATTTACATCCCTGACTGTACCGGTCAACATTAGTACCTGTATTAATGATAATATACAACTTTAATTTACATCCCTGACTGTACCGGTCAACATCAGTACCTGTATTAATGATAATATACAACTTTAATTTACATCCCTGACTGTACCGGTCAACATCAGTACCTGTATTAATGATAATATACAACTTTAATTTACATCCCTGACTGTACCGGTCAACATAAGTACCTGTATTAATGATAATATACAACTTTAATTTACATCCCTGACTGTACCGGTCAACATTAGTACCTGTATTAATGATAATATACAACTTTAATTTACATCCCTGACTGTAGCGGTCAACATCAGTACCTGTATTAATGATAAAATACAACTTTAATTTACATCCCTGACTGTACCGGTCAACATCAGTACCTGTATTAATGATAATATACAACTTTAATTTACATCCCTGACTGTACCGGTCAACATAAGTACCTGTATTAATGATAATATACAACTTTAATTTACATCCCTGACTGTACCGGTCAACATTAGTACCTGTATTAATGATAATATACAACTTTAATTTACATCCCTGACTGTACCGGTCAACATCAGTACCTGTATTAATGATAATATACAACTTTAATTTACATCCCTGACTGTACCGGTCAACATTAGTACCTGTATTAATGATAATATACAACTTTAATTTACATCCCTGACTGTACCGGTCAACATTAGTACCTGTATTAATGATAATATACAACTTTAATTTACATCCCTGACTGTACCGGTCAACATTAGTACCTGTATTTATGATATACTATTACTTTAATATACATCCCTGATTGTACCGGTCAACATTAGTACCTGTATTCATGATATAATACAACTTAAATTTACATCCCTGACCGTACCGGTCAACACCGGTACCTGTATTTATGATAATATAAAAAATTAATTTACATCCCTGACTGTACCGGTCAACATTAGTACCTGTATTAATGATCATATACAACTTTAATTTACATCCCTGACTGCATCGGTCAACATAAGTACATGTATTAATGATAATATACAACTTTAATTTACATCCCTGACTGTACCGGTCAACATTAGTACCTGTATGAATGATAATATACAACTTTAATTTACATCCCTGACTGTACCGGTCAACATAAGTACCTGTATTAATGATAATATATAACTTTAATTTACATCCCTGACTGTACCGGTCAACATTAGTACCTGTATTAATGATAATATACAACTTTAATTTACATCCCTGACTGTACCGGTCAACATCAGTACCTGTATTAATGATAATATACAACTTTAATTTACATCCCTGACTGTACCGGTCAACATCAGTACCTGTATTAATGATAATATACAACTTTAATTTACATCCCTGACTGTACCGGTCAACATAAGTACCTGTATTAATGATAATATACAACTTTAATTTACATCCCTGACTGTACCGGTCAACATTAGTACCTGTATTAATGATAATATACAACTTTAATTTACATCCCTGACTGTACCGGTCACCATCAGTACCTGTATTAATGATAATATACAACTTTAATTTACATCCCTGACTGTACCGGTCAACATTAGTACCTGTATTAATGATAATATACAACTTTAATTTACATCCCTGACTGTACCGGTCAACATTAGTACCTGTATTAATGATAATATACAACTTTAATTTACATCCCTGACTGTACCGGTCAACATTAGTACCTGTATTTATGATATACTATTACTTTAATATACATCCCTGATTGTACCGGTCAACATTAGTACCTGTATTCATGATATAATACAACTTAAATTTACATCCCTGACCGTACCGGTCAACACCGGTACCTGTATTTATGATAATATAAAAAATTAATTTACATCCCTGACTGTACCGGTCAACATTAGTACCTGTATTAATGATCATATACAACTTTAATTTACATCCCTGACTGCACCGGTCAACATAAGTACATGTATTAATGATAATATACAACTTTAATTTACATCCCTGACTGTACCGGTCAGCATTAGTACCTGTATGAATGATAATATACAACTTTAATTTACATCCCTGACTGTACCGGTCAACATTAGTACCTGTATTAATGATAATATACAACTTTAATTTACATCCCTGACTGTACCGGTCAACATAAGTACCTGTATTAATGATAATATATAACTTTAATTTACATCCCTGACTGTACCGGTCAACATCAGTACCTGTATTAATGATAATATACAACTTTAATTTACATCCCTGACTGTACCGGTCAACATCAGTACCTGTATTAATGATAATATACAACTTTAATTTACATCCCTGACTGTACCAGTCAACATAAGTACCTGTATTAATGATAATATACAACTTTAATTTACATCCCTGACTGTACCGGTCAACATCAGTACCTGTATTAATGATAATATACAACTTTAATTTACATCCCTGACTGTACCGGCCAACATTAATACCTGTAATAATGATAATATACAACTTTAATTTACATCCCTGACTGTACCGGTCAACATTAGTACCTGTATTTATGATAATATACAACTTTAATTTACATCCCTGACTGTACCGGTCAACATAAGTACCTGTATTAATGATAATATATAACTTTAATTTACATCCCTGACTGTACCGGTCAACATTGGTACCTGTATTGATGATAATGTACAACTTTAATTTACATCCCTGACTGTACCGGTCAATATTAGTACCTGTATTCATGATATAATACAACTTTAATTTACATCCCTGACTGTACCGGTCAACATCAGTACCTGTATTTTTGATATACTATAACTTTGATTTACATCCCTGACCGTACTTGTCAACATAAGTACCTGTAATAATAATATAATATAGCTTTAATTTACATTCCTGGCCGTACCCGTCAACATCAGTACCTGTATTAAAGATATAGTACAGCTTTACTTTACATCCCCGACCGTACCGGTCAATATTAGTACCTGTATTTATGATACACTACAACTTTAATTTACATCCCTGACTGTAGCGGTCAACATCAGTACCTGTATTAATGATAATATACAACTTTAATTTACATCCCTGACTGTACCGGTCAACATAAGTACCTGTATTAATGATAATATACAACTTTAATTTACATCCCTGACTGTACCGGTCAACATTAGTACCTGTATTAATGATAATATGCAACTTTAATTTACATCCCTGACTGTACCGGTCAACATTAGTACCTGTATTAATGATAATATACAACTTTAATTTACATCCCTGACTGTACCGGTCAACATCAGTACCTGTATTAATGATAATATACAACTTTAATTTACATCCCTGACTGTACCGGTCAACATTAGTACCTGTATTAATGATAATATACAACTTTAATTTACATCCCTGACTGTACCGGTCAACATTAGTACCTGTATTAATGATAATATGCAACTTTAATTTACATCCCTGACTGTACCGGTCAACATTAGTACCTGTATTTATGATATACTATTACTTTAATATACATCCCTGATTGTACCGGTCAACATTAGTACCTGTATTCATGATATAATACAACTTAAATTTACATCCCTGACCGTACCGGTCAACACCGGTACCTGTATTTATGATAATATAAAAAATTAATTTACATCCCTGACTGTACCGGTCAACATTAATACCTGTATTAATGATCATATACAACTTTAATTTACATCCCTGACTGCATCGGTCAACATAAGTACATGTATTAATGATAATATACAACTTTAATTTACATCCCTGACTGTACCGGTCAACATTAGTACCTGTATGAATGATAATATACAACTTTAATTTACATCCCTGACTGTACCGGTCAACATAAGTACCTGTATTAATGATAATATATAACTTTAATTTACATCCCTGACTGTACCGGTCAACATTAGTACCTGTATTAATGATAATATACAACTTTAATTTACATCCCTGACTGTACCGGTCAACATCAGTACCTGTATTAATGATAATATACAACTTTAATTTACATCCCTGACTGTACCGGTCAACATCAGTACCTGTATTAATGATAATATACAACTTTAATTTACATCCCTGACTGTACCGGTCAACATAAGTACCTGTATTAATGATAATATACAACTTTAATTTACATCCCTGACTGTACCGGTCAACATTAGTACCTGTATTAATGATAATATACAACTTTAATTTACATCCCTGACTGTACCGGTCACCATCAGTACCTGTATTAATGATAATATACAACTTTAATTTACATCCCTGACTGTACCGGTCAACATTAGTACCTGTATTAATGATAATATACAACTTTAATTTACATCCCTGACTGTACCGGTCAACATTAGTACCTGTATTAATGATAATATACAACTTTAATTTACATCCCTGACTGTACCGGTCAACATTAGTACCTGTATTTATGATATACTATTACTTTAATATACATCCCTGATTGTACCGGTCAACATTAGTACCTGTATTCATGATATAATACAACTTAAATTTACATCCCTGACCGTACCGGTCAACACCGGTACCTGTATTTATGATAATATAAAAAATTAATTTACATCCCTGACTGTACCGGTCAACATTAGTACCTGTATTAATGATCATATACAACTTTAATTTACATCCCTGACTGCACCGGTCAACATAAGTACATGTATTAATGATAATATACAACTTTAATTTACATCCCTGACTGTACCGGTCAGCATTAGTACCTGTATGAATGATAATATACAACTTTAATTTACATCCCTGACTGTACCGGTCAACATTAGTACCTGTATGAATGATAATATACAACTTTAATTTACATCCCTGACTGTACCGGTCAACATAAGTACCTGTATTAATGATAATATATAACTTTAATTTACATCCCTGACTGTACCGGTCAACATCAGTACCTGTATTAATGATAATATACAACTTTAATTTACATCCCTGACTGTACCGGTCAACATCAGTACCTGTATTAATGATAATATACAACTTTAATTTACATCCCTGACTGTACCAGTCAACATAAGTACCTGTATTAATGATAATATACAACTTTAATTTACATCCCTGACTGTACCGGTCAACATCAGTACCTGTATTAATGATAATATACAACTTTAATTTACATCCCTGACTGTACCGGCCAACATTAATACCTGTAATAATGATAATATACAACTTTAATTTACATCCCTGACTGTACCGGTCAACATTAGTACCTGTATTTATGATAATATACAACTTTAATTTACATCTCTGACTGTACCGGTCAACATAAGTACCTGTATTAATGATAATATATAACTTTAATTTACATCCCTGACTGTACCGGTCAACATTGGTACCTGTATTGATGATAATGTACAACTTTAATTTACATCCCTGACTGTACCGGTCAATATTAGTACCTGTATTCATGATATAATACAACTTTAATTTACATCCCTGACTGTACCGGTCAACATCAGTACCTGTATTTTTGATATACTATAACTTTGATTTACATCCCTGACCGTACTTGTCAACATAAGTACCTGTAATAATAATATAATATAGCTTTAATTTACATTCCTGGCCGTACCCGTCAACATCAGTACCTGTATTAAAGATATAGTACAGCTTTACTTTACATCCCCGACCGTACCGGTCAATATTAGTACCTGTATTTATGATACACTACAACTTTAATTTACATCCCTGACTGTAGCGGTCAACATCAGTACCTGTATTAATGATAATATACAACTTTAATTTACATCCCTGACTGTACCGGTCAACATAAGTACCTGTATTAATGATAATATACAACTTTAATTTACATCCCTGACTGTACCGGTCAACATTAGTACCTGTATTAATGATAATATGCAACTTTAATTTACATCCCTGACTGTACCGGTCAACATTAGTACCTGTATTTATGATATACTATTACTTTAATATGCATCCCTGATTGTACCGGTCAACATTAGTACCTGTATTCATGATATAATACAACTTAAATTTACATCCCTGACCGTACCGGTCAACACCGGTACCTGTATTTATGATAATATAAAAAATTAATTTACATCCCTGACTGTACCGGTCAACATTAATACCTGTATTAATGATCATATACAACTTTAATTTACATCCCTGACTGCACCGGTCAACATAAGTACATGTATTAATGATAATATACAACTTTAATTTACATCCCTGACTGTACCGGTCAACATTAGTACCTGTATGAATGATAATATACAATTTTAATTTACATCCCTGACTGTACCGGTCAACATTAGTACCTGTATGAATGATAATATACAACTTTAATTTACATCCCTGACTGTACCGGTCAACATAAGTACCTGTATTAATGATAATATATAACTTTAATTTACATCCCTGACTGTACCGGTCAACATTAGTACCTGTATTAATGATAATATACAACTTTAATTTACATCCCTGACTGTACCGGTCAACATCAGTACCTGTATTAATGATAATATACAACTTTAATTTACATCCCTGACTGTACCGGCCAACATTAATACCTGTAATAATGATAATATACAACTTTAATTTACATCCCTGACTGTACCGGTCAACATTAGTACCTGTATTTATGATAATATACAACTTTAATTTACATCTCTGACTGTACCGGTCAACATAAGTACCTGTATTAATGATAATATATAACTTTAATTTACATCCCTGACTGTACCGGTCAACATTGGTACCTGTATTGATGATAATGTACAACTTTAATTTACATCCCTGACTGTACCGGTCAATATTAGTACCTGTATTCATGATATAATACAACTTTAATATACATCCCTGACTGTACCGGTCAACATCAGTACCTGTATTTTTGATATACTATAACTTTGATTTACATCCCTGACCGTACTTGTCAACATAAGTACCTGTAATAATAATATAATATAGCTTTAATTTACATTCCTGGCCGTACCCGTCAACATCAGTACCTGTATTAAAGATATAGTACAGCTTTACTTTACATCCCCGACCGTACCGGTCAATATTAGTACCTGTATTTAAGATACACTACAACTTTAATTTACATCCCTGACCGTACCGGTCAGCATTAGTACCTGTATTCATGATATAATACAACTTAAATTTACATCCCTGACCGTACCGGTCGACACCAGTACCTGTATTTATGATAATATAAAACTTTAATTTACATCCCTGACTGTACCGGTCAACATAAGTACCTGTATTAATGATAATATACAATGTACAACTTTAATTTACATCCCTGACTGTACCGGTCAACATCAGTACTTGTATTGATGATATAATACAACTTTTATTTACATCCCTGACCGTACCGGTTATGTTTTTCGTAGTGTACATTATACAACGATTGATATCATAACAAGTATGTTATCATTCATTATTTGTACAATTATAGTGCTTGATTACACAAGTCAATCATGATTAGCAGTTGTCAATGGTTATTTTGAAACTTCAGTTACCATTTCTTTATTGAAATCTTGATATTCAAAGCTTTCTTGATGATAGACAGTTTGAACTATACAGTATCTTTACAAGCATTACAACAACAACGAACGCGCCGCAGTACAGTTGGGGACTTCCTGTATAGACAGAGACGTGTACAGACGCGGATGTACGCTGACAGGCCCCGATGCCTGAATGTCTACCTAGTTTACATTGTAAGTCTTCAAAGAAATAGAAAACATTATGCGTATGTATATACTGCATGTTACATTTATGATTTTGTTTAACTTTTTATGTTATTATGTGTCGTTGATTAACTCTGCAAGTCACCATAGCTCACCCAATGTTTATATATATATATATACATAGCCCGAGTTTTCTCTGGCCCTGTCACCATGTCTGGTGTAGGGCCAGAGCGCACTACTATATGAAAACGTGGAATTATCCGACACCGTTTGGTGTCGCTAAGAATTTGATGCAAAAACAATAAAATCGGGTGTGACATAACACCTACCTTACATATATGGATAAATGAGATATTTATGTACCCCAAAACACCCATTTAGTCCCATCTAGGTGTTTTATTCCGTCCGTACAGGCCCTCGCTTTACGCTAGTCAAAATTTCATACTGTTGACCCGCCATTTTGTAAGTGACAGTACGACTAACCACCCAAATCGGAACGCAATGGACCGATAAGACCACATATCATTTATTGTGTTTTTCTTCTTACAAAGTTTAAATTATGAAAACTAAGTTGATTATTTCCCAAAAGATATTATATTCCATCAAAAAAATCATTATTTATAAATTATAAGCGGTAAAATATATAAAAATAAATGTTGTATTTTTTTTTCTTTTCGCTCCATCGCGCACAGATTAGGGTAATTAGGCGGACCGCGACCTACATAGTTAGCAATATGGCGTCGAGTCAAGTATGAAATTTTGACTAGTGTAAAGTGAGGGTCTATACGGACGGAATAAAACACCTAGATGAGACTAAATGGGTGTTTTGGGGTACATAAATATCTCATTTATCCATATATGTAAGGTAGGTGTTATGTCACACCCGATTTTATTGTTTTTGCATCAAATTCTTAGCGACACCAAACGGTGTCGGATAATTCCACGTTTTCATATAGTAGTGCGCTCTGGCCCTACACCAGACATGGTGACAGGGCCAGAGAAAACTCGGGCTAATATATACACTGTATCATATTGTATAGCAGTGATTTGGCTGTGTAAATGCATTTGATAATGGTTAGTTACGCCAGTGAGGGGTCGCATGTACATGGTCGGATCACGGCTATGAATGGCATGTTTACAGAATCATACGTCAAATCAAATTTTAATATGTCGAATAATGAATTTAATCTAAATGTTGTTAAAGTATTGCTATTGATATCGATGGATATTGAACAAAACCTTGGTCCTCATCATGTCGATATAGCAAATTTAAATGTCAGATCCCTTCGTAATAAGACTGATATTACATGTATTGAATCAGAATTAAATTCCTTGATATTTGATGCTTAACAGAAACCCACCTGACCGACAGAATCTCAGATGAAGACATTAATATGATATCTTATGAATGCTATCGTAAAGACAGAACAACTGGTTATGGTGGTGGTCTAGCAGTTTACTGCAAAAATACAGTAAAAACATTAAGGAGAGTAGATCTGGAAAATGTTGATATTGAAATACTTTGGCTTGAGGTAATGGTTGAGTGTCATAATTTTTTATTAGGATGTATTTATAGGCCAGAATCAGCAATAGATTACTGGAATAAACTTGATGATAACCTACATGTAACTACAGTAACTGATACCAATCTAGATATTCTCATCACTGGTGATATTAATATTGATATGCTGACTATACAGCCAAACTCACACCTCTCTCGAACAAAATTTAATTTAAAAAGTATAGTTAAACAACCAACAAGAATTACTGAGAATACTTCAACATCTATTGATGTAGTCTTTACAAACAACTGCAATATAATTAAAAATACATCTGTAGGAACTCCTTTTTGCAGTGACCATTCTCCAATTCTTATACAGTTAGCATATACTGCTTATAAATACACATCCTACAACAAAACTATTTGGCTTTATGATGAGGCTGACTATAACTCTATGAATAACAAAATAAACACTATTGACTGGCTCTCTCTCTCCAATAGTCTTAGTGTTAATGATTTTAACCAATATATAACTGAAACTATACTTCAAACAGCAAATAACTTC
The DNA here is from genome assembly GCF_902652985.1 of Pecten maximus. Classification (NCBI taxonomy): domain Eukaryota; kingdom Metazoa; phylum Mollusca; class Bivalvia; order Pectinida; family Pectinidae; genus Pecten; species Pecten maximus. Next base: position 11,294,766 of record NC_047032.1, read on the forward strand.
ATACCTAGGAAAACTATACTTGTGCGACCAAGAGACAAAAACTGGATGACCAACTCAATTAGGCTTGAAATGAGAATAAGAAATAGGAAACATACAAAAGCTAAAACTTCCAGTAACCCCCAGCATTGGCATGAATATAGGCAGGCTAGAAATCATGTTATTGATCTTATTCGCAAAGCTAAGCTTAATTACTTTGAAAAATTACAATCCTCTCTTGTTAACTAATCACTACCCCCAAATAAATGGTAGAAAATAGCTCGAACTGTCACTGGCATTAATAATAAACACACACAAATACCTCCTCTCTCATCCGCTGACCAAACTGTTCACCATCCAACTCAGAAAGCAGAAATACTAAATGATTACTTCACTTCCATAGCTACATCTTCTGTAAATCTACCTAACCCACATACTTTCGAAAATGATAATCTTCAACCACAATCTACACTTGATAATATTCATGTAACACAACAGGATGCATATGATCAATTAAGTATACTTAATGATTATAAACCATCTGGCCCTGATGGAATCTTACCCAAAGTTGTAAAAAATCTGAAATCAAGCCTAGTCTTACCATTATATTTACTTATTAATAAAACGTTACAGGAAGGATCAATACCTGATAATTGGAAAATGTCTAATGTTAATGCTATTTATAAGGGTAATGGCTCTCAGAATGAAGTAAATAAGTATAGACCTATATCTATTACAAGTTGCTTTAGCAAAATATCTGAAAAAATCTTATTTAAATACCTATATAACTTTGTTAAACAGCATAACATTATTTCTGAACACCAATCTGGATTTACACCCCGAGACCCTACTGTAAACCAATTACTATCAATATATCATCTCATTACTTGTAATCTAGATGTTCGAAATGAACTGCAATTTATATTCTGTGATATCAGTAAGGCATTTGACCGTGTTTGGCATGAGGGATTAATCTACAAGCTTAATAAATGTGGGATTACAGGAAACTTGTTAGTATGGTTTAGGAACTTTTTAAAAGATAGAAAGCAAAGAGTCATTACTGAGGGCCATTACTCATCTTTCAAATCAGTTAAAGCAGGTGTCCCTCATGGATCAGTATTGGGCCCATTTCTTTTTCTTATATATATATTAATGATATAGTAAAAGATATATCCAATTACATGAAATTATTTGCTGATGATACATCTTTATTCTCTATTATTGACACCTATAATAGGATAACTGCACAGGAATCATTAAGTCTCGATTTACAAAATATTAACGTATGGGCCCAGAAGTGGGATGTTAAATTCAATCAAACTAAAACAAAATCAGTCCTCTTCTCAAGAAAAAGAAATAAATTACCCCTAACCCTCAAGTTTGATAATATTGAAATAATGACATGTGACTCACACACTCACTTAGGAGTTACCTTACCTGCTGATTGTACATGGAACGAACATATTCAAAACATACATGATAAAGCCTATAAGAGACTTAATATTCTGAAATATCTTAAACACAAAGTTGACAGAAAATTTCTTATTGCTATTTTTATATCTTTTATTAGACCAATACTTGAATATGCAGATGTAATGTCGGATAATTGTTCATAACAAGCCAAAAAAGAATTTATACAAATTGAGGCTGGAAGAATCATTACTGGACTTCGAAAGGGTACACCACATAATGTAATCTATCAAGAATTGGGATGGGAAAAGCTTGAGAATAGACGTAAAAAACATAAACTTCTTCTTATGTACAAGATATTACATCAAAGTACGCCTACCTACCTATCTGATATTATCAGCAATTTTAGAAATAATATTGATGAACATAATTATCCTCTCAGAACCACTCGGACTTTCAACCCTCCACTATGCCACAGTGAAAATTATTATAATAGCTACTTTCCGTCTATGTTCCGTGAATTTAATGATCTTAGTATTGAAATCCTTAATGCACCCTCCATTAGAGTATTTGAAAAGATGATAGCTAACAACAGTCTAGATAATAATACTACTTCAGCTATCTTCAAAAATCATGTTACTAGACATGATAACATAATTTTATGTCAGTTAAGGAATGGTGCAAACCAGTTAAACTATGATCTATCTAAAGATCATCTAAATGATTCCCCTGACTGCAGTTGTGGCATTGGGTTAGAAAAATCATACCATTTCTTCTTCTTATGTCCACAGTATAACATACATAGGGACACTCTTAGGGAAACCCTACATATACAACAATACTTTAATAATAATATTTTACCAAATGGATCAGATGATCTTAATGATTAGGAAAATACTCACATCCTAGAAAATGTAATTAAATATGTAGATAACACAAGGACACTCTGAATGCTGAAAATATACCTATACAAATATAGATTCACTATCTATGATCATAAATAAGTACATGGAATACATTAATTGAATTAAGGCATACATGTGTATATGTAATCACTATGTCTGTCCATCCTTATAACTGTCTATCAATCTATGTAATGATTCGCATTGAACATGCATACCTTGATGCTGCTAATATACATGATTAATGTCGCTATGTTAATAATGTACCGGTGACAAGTATTTCTTATTGCGTAAAATAGCAAATATACACTTATTGAGAATATTAATAACAGCATACATGTATTCTGTTATTATGATCATATACATATAATCATCATTCACTAGTAAATTAATATCATAACAAAGTGCCAGGTAACATATATATATACACATATACATATCACTATGAATCTGTGCAAACTATCTCTTACTTTATAATTTAATAATCATATAATATGTATATAAATATTCAATTACGGACGCTGTCACTGTGTTTGTGTGTTAATTATTTTTTGCTTTCTATAGTAGTCACTGTACATCTATTAAGTAATATTATCAACATACACACACTTACAAATGTATATATATATAATATATCTATAAACAAAAGTGAATAATGTCAATGTGATTGTAACCCTCATAACTAAGCATCATTATATTTAGTACATGCCTTACAGAGTAAAGTTGGGTGAGATGTGGTGACTTGATAGTTATGTATGATTGATTTATCTCCTTACTAAGAACAATCTCAATTGATAATCTTATTTGATTTGGGCTTAATCAGAATTAGACAATTGTATGTTTAATTTTAAATTCTTATATGGTACCAGTTTATATGCAGTAGGGAGATGCGTGTTTGGTCAACACATGAGTAGAAGACTACTGGTATTTACCAAATGGACATTATAGTCTGAAACTCTGTTTTTGATCAGGCACTTGTCTCTTTCCTGCGTAGTAAACGAGTTCTAATACATATTTAACAATGATTTGAAAATTATTACAAGAAAATATTAATATTAAAAGAAAATATTAAAGAAAATGCATAAAATTATCATTATATATTATTCACAAATACTCTTTCTATATATATATACTGTAATTTCGATTCTTGACTAATAACCAGATACTAATTATTTGAAATAAATGTAATATGTTATAGAGAGAACTTTAATATAGGCTTAGCCTGATGTTCAATCCATTTGATTCCCAATAAAATATGTTGAAATGAAATACTTTTGGGTGACGACAAGGAATATTTGAATGGTTGACATCATGTGTTTGAGAAATATCCTATTTCTTTCTTCATAGGAGTATAGACGCTAACCCTTCTGGATCACCTGGTCATATTCTCCCTATACTTTTAGCAAGGGTCTCTTTCTCGTCTTTCGTCTTTTTCGTTAGTTGTCTTCGTTTTTCTCGATTTTGAATTAGATTTATGTAGCAATAACATTATGAACTCTTCCATTTTGTGATATGACGTCAGACGTGTTTGATGTTTGCTTACCGTGTTCCCGCTACTGTGTCCTATTTCTTATTCTGAGAATGTGGCTTATTCTGGACTTAGCCTACATCATAAGACACTTACACTCCCTGAACATCTCGCTTTTTTCAATGTGACTTAAAACGGATTTGACCTAAATCAAAAGACGTGTACCCTCCCGAACACCGCGCCTTATTTGGAGAAATTGACTTAACCCGGAATTAACCTAAATTATAAGACACTCACCCTCCCTGAATATCTCGCCTTATTTTCAGAATGTGATTTAACCTATACTTAACCTACATTATAAGACGCTCTCCTTCCCTGAGAACCACGCATTATTTTGAGAATGTGACATAAACCGGATTTGACCTAGATTATAAAACGACTACCCTCCCTGAACACCCCGCCTTATTTTCAATGTGACTTAACCTGCTCTTAACCTAATTTATAAGACACTTTCCCTCCAAGAACACCTCGCCTTATTTTGTGAATGTGACTTAACCTTGACAATAGGACGCATTTTGGAATAGAACAACAACTTAGTTTTAATATCTTTATTTCTGTTTTTGCAGATATCGTTCTCAAAGAACCACCACCGTATAACTAACGCAACATGTTTTTGGGAAAATGCTTCGTTAAGCCGCCGCTGACTGCTATAAAATCACCTATTACAGGAAGACCAGCAGTCATGGCAATTGGTAGGTTATGGAAATCAGACAATAAGGGAAGAGAACCTGTCATAGCGACAAGAGGTACGGTCCGGAGAACAGCGAAAACGGGTAGGGGAAATCTCACAAAGAAGACAGGTACAATGTGGGAAACAGCGAAAACGGGGACAGGAGCTCTCACAAAGAAGACAGGCCCAGTGTGGGAAACAGCGAAAACGGGGAGAGGAAATCTCGCAAAGAAGACAGGTAAAATGAGGAAATAGCGGAAACGGGGACAGGAACTCTCGCAAAGAAGACAGGTACAATAATGTGGGAAACAGCGAAAACGGGAACAGGAACTCTCGCAAAGAAGACAGGTACAATGTGGGAAACAGCGAAAACGGGGACAGGAACTCTCGCAAAAAAGACAGGTACAATGTGGGAAACAGCGAAAACGGGAACAGGAACTCTCGCAAAGAAGACAGATACAATGTGGGAAACAGCGAAAACGGGGACAGGAACTCTCGCAAAGAAGACAGGTACAATGTGGGAAACAGCGAAAACGGGGACAGGAACTCTCGCAAAGAAGACAGGCCCAGTTTGGGAAAAAACGAAAACGGGGACAGAAACTCTCGCAAAGAAGACAGGTACAATGTGGGAAACAGCGAAAACGGGAACAGGAACTTTCGCAAAGAAGACAGGTACAATGTGGGAAACAGCGAAAACGGGGACAGGAACTCTCGCAAAGAAGACAGGTACAATGTGGGAAACAGCGAAAACGGGAACAGGAACTCTCGCAAAGAAGACAGATACAATGTGGGAAACAGCAAAAACGGGGACAGGAACTCTCGCAAAGAAGACAGGCCCAGTTTGGGAAAAAACGAAAACGGGGACAGAAACTCTCGCAAAGAAGACAGGTACAATGTGGGAAACAGCGAAAACGGGAACAGGAACTCTCGCAAAGAAGACAGGCCCAGTGTGGAAAACGGCCAAAACGGGGACAGGAACTCTCGCAAAAAAGACAAGTAGAATGTGGGAAACGGCCAAAACGGGGACAGGAACTCTCGCAAAGAAGACAGGTCCAGTGTGGGAAACAGCGAAAACGGGGTCGGAAACTCTCGCAAAGAAGACAGGTATAATGTGGGAAACGGCCAAAATGGGGAAACGAAGTCTTCCAAAATCGAAAGATACGGTCTGGAAAACAGATATGCCGAGGACAAGAACTTTGTCACAGGCAGCAAATACGACCCGGAAAACGTCTATGACTGCGACAGTCCCTGGAACTGAAAACGCTATAAAAATAACCATGGCAAAAGATGCATGGACAAGACCGTCTGTACCATGCACCAAAAGCTCCGCTAACCCAGATGACACTTGGTACGCCATACATTTACCACGGCAAACGAACGACGACTCTTCGTACGCCATACATTTACCAGGACAAACGAAAGACGACTCTTCGTACGCCATACATTTACCACGGCAAACGAACGACGACTCTTTCTACGTTATATATGTATCACGGCAATCGAAAGCACAAGTTGAACTGGATGATAACATGGAAGCCGCAAGGCAATCAAGAGACACCATTAAGGAAAAGTGTTTGACTCTAGGTGGAGGAGAAGGAGACGTCGCAGGAGAAAATAAATATGTCGCGGTTTTAATTAATGATGTAAATGGTAAATCACCGATACCAAACAAGTTCAATTCACACGCAAATGGAAAAGGTGACGGTCACCATGCAGATGATGAATCGCATTTCAAAAGAAACAGGGATGCATATTTCAATGCATTCTTGAAATTCTTCAAATCTCTATTCAAGTCTTTTGCTTTCAAGACCATATCATATGCCGTCATGAATTTCTTTGTGCCGGGGTCAGGACATGCTTTGGATTTAGCTGATGCTGTCTATAATATTAATTTCGATGGATGGTGTGTATACTTTTTCTTTGCCGAACAAGACGTATGGGCATCCTTTAAAGGACTTGAAATTCACAACCAATTCAAAATAATAGAATTTGGCGCCACCTCAACGACTCCATCGTCAAAACCTTGTTGACAGAGATTTCCTTGAATGCAATGTAACAAATCAAACTGTACAAAACAAAGTACAGGTCAGGACTTGATACAAAACTAAACATACAACAGCTGGAGCAATAGTTCCAAAGTGTTCGACCACGTGCATCCATTCTTTATTCGTTTACGCAACGTTTACTAAGACTTCAATGACAGATGGAACCGGAAATCGATAGTGAATGTGAAGCATAGAATTTCTTTTGTTCTTTTCGCCTAAGAGCTGAATATTTACAGATGCATATACATAGTTTATAGATTGTTTAATCAAGTAAGCATGTGAGGATTGTCACTCTGTGAAAATATTTTGTTGTTTTCCCCGACAGATTTCCTAAAAAAAAATTAAATCTCATAAAATACTAATATCTTTTACTTTTAACGGGGAATGTGACGACTTCTATTTCAAGAAGTGTAAGAATGTACTTACCATAAAGTATACCATGGAATCGCTATAGCAACCCTCTTGTTCCCATTAACACGCATACATTATTATATATATTGTTTGAACATTACAATTACAATATGCATACACTAATTTTATTGACTTTCTCTAAGGATCCGTAGTGATAAAAATATCATAACAGAACAGGATCGTTTATAGTGTGGCACATTTTTAATATAATGATACGTATGTTTTCGGTAATTTCGTCTATCAAATTGATTTAAACGTATTTATTTTCAAAACACCAATGGGATTAGACACAAGTATAAAGCTTATAATCCGTCTCTTCCCGTATAACATAACTGATGAAATGAATATACATGACCGAAAATAATAAGGACAATTGATGATGATGTGAACATGTCAAAATACCTATAAGATAAAATTTACCATATACACTTGTCATATTGTGAAGTCACTGTATCCGCATGTCTGGATTAAACATGAGTTCAAGGGTTAACTTATAATGTTAAGCTATGGAGATACATTTTTGTAAGTACATTTAAATTTCTTGTTCTAATAGAATGTTCACAAATGTTTATTTTTATTAGGATCAACAATAGTGAATGCTGCACATATACACAAAACGTACTGCATGTATTACAAATAAACTTCAATTATCAGAGTTAATGGCTATATTGCTGATTAACATATTCATATGTATGCATGTATGCAATTACAGATAATATAAATAAATTTATCAATATACAATTGTGTCCTTGTTTATATACACTGTTAAAAACACTTAATTAAAACTTATAAAAACCTAATGTATAGCACATTCTAGTTACACATCCATTACACGGCACTTACCCATAATCCGCTAAAACACCTTAAATCCTTCATAGGGTCACTTCTGAACATTGATATCAACAAATTGTAGACTTAGGTAGAATAATAAAAAATATATAGATGTACTTGTTAACATGAATGTTTTGCGTAGGAACGGTCACTTAGTCGAATAAAGGTTTGAACTGTTTTAGAAATAAACTCATTGTCAACTTTCGATAATCCATCATTCTACATAATAAAAGGTAGTACATGATGTTGGTGCAGCAGCTTATCAAATAGTCCATATCTAATATTCATGTAATTTGGACATTTGAAACAGTAATGAAAAAAGGTTTCACATGGGTAACCACATGCACATAAAGGTGATTCTACTAATTTAACACGATAAAGGTCATAATATAGTTGGTTACAATTATGTCTTAGTGTTGTTGATAAAATGTTCAAGTGACGAGGACCGTAACTAAAGAAATTCGGAGGATTATTATGACATGGGTTTTTTGCACTTTTGAAACTTTAGACTTAGGTCTGATCTCGGGTAGATTCAGGATAGTTATTCCAAGTTACAATGATAACTGGTATACACGATAATCTAGTACATTTGTATTTTATCTATGTGTGATATAATGATTATTATTCCTTAGAGGATAAGGAGCTCTGTCACCTACTAAACCTGGAAGTAATGTAAACAGATATGAAGGAGTAAGTTTGGTATGCATTTTATAAAAACAAATGATAGTTTCCTTTGCTGTCATCTTGTACTGAAAGTTTCTCATCCAATTTCAGAATATAAAGATTGCTTACTTGCATATACTGGTTAGCCAGTTGCTACTCTGGCGGCTTCCTATTGATGTTTTTTCCCAAATAAATCAATGTGCGATATGTCTTTAATTGTACTGTAAACTTGGAAATTTACACGAGGGAAAATGTACCAAAATACGCAAAATTCATTCGACCGTGAAATGTTCCCCAACGTTTATTATATTCTAATGAATGTTGTATTTATGTGACAGGTGATCAAGATAAATTCGCTGATATAACCCTCAAGAATTCAGTTTACCTATCGAAATCACGTAATTAACCCCCACAGAAATGACACTAACGCGTACAATTTACCTATCGGAATCGCGAAATTAAGCTGCCGCGGAAATGACCCAAACGCGTATAATTTATCATTCGAAATCGCAAAATTAAACCAATCACGCGGATAGCTAGCTTAACTCGCGTTTACAGTACCTTCAGATGTAACAAAAAAACAATACAAATTATTGAATATTATCTTGTGGAAAAGAAATTTAAATCTAGAATCAATCATTTATACAAATATACTAGCGCGATGGTTGTCGATTCCACCAGGCTTTGTCTCACCGCTCTGGGGAGCTAGTCGTGCCATTGTTATATTGCGTAATCTTGGCATGAGCAAATGTCATTATGTGTGCATACATTATCAATTAATATCACAATATCTGCCAACTTGAATGCCATATATTTGTGTGACAATTTCTGAGATTGTATACACCTTAAGTAGCAACGCTAAATAGAATGGATAGCCTGACTAAACCGAAACAGAAAAAGAGTTTCCTACTGAAATACCTGGTAATTTTCAAAGACATTCACAAAATTAGAAAACCAGACAATGAACAAACGGAAAACTCCTTGCGAGAAACCCGACTTTTAAGCTGTCTAAATAAGGATACAAATGTGTTAAGATCTGAGGTAAGTATGATTTGTTGTTGTATTTTTTAACATAATATTTGAAAATTATGAAATGTTTTAACTTCGGGCCTATTGCACCTCACGATCTTCATGTCGATATTTCCTTCGAAATATTTAAGTCGCCTCCGAGGTATCAACATTTAAGTCCCTAGCATCAAATTAAATATAAAAGTTTTGAGAGATGAAGATTGATGAAGATCATGGGAAAGTGTTATAGTCGACTTCATGATCTCATTTGGGTAAGCAGTATTGTATGGGGCGCCGTTTTACTATTTATTAACAAAACTGGATATCTATAATTCTAATTTAGGATATCCATAATTCATTTTTGGATATCCATAATTCTAATTAAGGATATCCATAATTCATTTTTGGATATCCAAAATTCGAATTATGGATATCCTAAATTCCATGTATTTTTGGATATCCATAATTCGATTTTGTGATATCCAAAAATGCTCAGTGTTATCAAATTGGATTGCTCCCGGCACTACTACCGGTCAAAACCGACCCTTGTTACGAACTTGTAAATACGCGTAATGGACCGGAAACAACGTTTATGAAATAGAATACAGCAGAGGAGTTCCAATGGACAAACTTCCCCAGACAGTTAGGCCCTTACATACAACATTTACCAAACGTTACTACTTAGGGTGCTCCGACAAGTCAACGGAGGAATTTGTACAAAACAGAACATGGCGACAGACATACTGCGGCACTAGGGGGAAGATTTAAAGCACTTGACACCATTCGCTCCATCTTGGATTCGCATTGATTCGTATCGTGAAGTCCGAGGACTTCCGATCCTACGAAAAAACGGGCCCGCGGGAACAGGATGTAGCAGGGAGAAATCATTAGACAATAAAATATTAACATTTCCCCGATTTTTGGATATCCAAAATTCGAATTATGGATATCCTAAATTCAAAGCATTTTAAGATATCCAAAATTCGATTTAATGATATCAAGAAATGATATTTGGATATCCAAAATTCGAATTTTGGATATCCATAAATGAATTGTGGATATCCATAATTCGAATTTATGATATCTTAAAATGCTTTGAATTTAGGATATCCATAATTCGAATTTTGGATATCCATAATTCATTTTTGGATATCCATAATTCGAATTTTGGATATCCAATATTAATTTTGGATATCCAATATTAATTTTAGATATCCAAAATTAATATTGGATATCCAAAATTATTTAATGATATCATAAATTCGAATTTTAGATATCCAAAAATGAATTGTGGATATCCATAATTCGAATTTATGATATCTTAAAATGCTTTGAATTTAGGATATCCATAATTCGAATTTTGGATATCCATAATTCATTTTTGGATATCCATAATTCGAATTTTGGATATCCAATATTAATTTTGGATATCCAATATTAATTTTAGATATCCAAAATTAATATTGGATATCCAAAATTATTTAATGATATCATAAATTCGAATTTTAGATATCCAAAAATGAATTATGGATATCCAAAATTCGAATTATGGATATCCAGTTTTGTTAATAAATAGTAAAACGGCGCCCCATAGTATTGTATTTCCTTACGCGATGTGAAGTCAGACTTGCTCGATATGTCTTGTAATGCATTGGGTCCCGTTCTCACCAGTCTAGTTCTTATTTCGACCGATTGACCTAGATTTGTATTGTTAAATGTCGTCAGAAGCAGAAGACGCTTTCTGTTTCGGAGTAATTGGTCTTATTCTCTTTGTTTGCTTTTATGAATCACCATACTTCATATTTTGGTTCATATTTTGCTTTCGTTTTATCGAATTAAAACTATGATTTCGTTATGCCAGTAAACTTTGTAGTTTTTGTATAAAAATATACTTATTTTTCACACATTTACATGCGCAAACGCTACAGATGTAGTTTTCATATGAAATAGACACAACTGATTAAGATCGACAAATAATTCTATGTTAAAACTAAAACTTAAAACTGGATTTCACAGCCAAGACGATTTTATGATATCTTTCAGGGATTGGTCCTTTGTTTAAGATGTGTCATATCTTTGTTAATGATGTGTCATATCTTTGTTTATGATGTGTCATAAACAAGCGTATTTGCCAAAAGATGGAAAAATGTATATGTTTGTGAAAATTTGTAAAGTGCTGGTCTGGACACTATTTCAATCGACGGCAATAAAGGTCGGAACATGGTCTCTTTTCCGTCATTTAGAGGAAGACATTTCCCCCTGAATTATCATATAAGTATCAATTTATAAAAAGTCATGTAAGGTGAGCTTTATGAAATCATACCTGCATGCATTTGATAAACTGCGTTCCGTATACCCTGTTCTCCCCTGAATGATCCTATAATGCATCAAAATATATATTTATAAAATAATGTATGGTGTGCTTAATGAAATCATAACTGTATGAATGGTATTAACTCCGTTCCTATAATGCATCAAAATATACATTTATAAAATAATGTATGGTGTGCTTAATGAAATCATAACTGTATGAATGGTATTAACTCCATTCGTTTCCAGTATGGAAATCTATACCATTTTCATCCCTGAATAAGTATGAATTTATAAAAAAAAAAAAAAAACAATAACAAAAAACAACCAATTATGTATGATAATCTTCGTTAAATCATACCTGCATACATGTCATAAACTCCACTGTTTCCAATATGTTAATTTATGCATTCTTTTCAGCATTCTAAAGTAGATATCGACTTACTATTTTTACAAGACATGTACATGTATATACCATTCTGCTTCACACGGCTTCCAAACTTGGTAAACCTAGTTAACAACATGTTTTCGACAGATACAGTCGGGTGACGACAAGGAAAGTTTGAATGGTCGACATTTTGTGTTTGAGAAATATCCTATTTCTTTCTGCATATGACAACAAACGCTAACCCTTATTGATCACCTGGTCATATTCCCCTCTGTATTTTAGCAAGGGTCTCTATGTAAAAATATTCTTCTTTTTCGTTAGTTGTCTCCTTTTCCTCCTCGAGTTTGAGTTAGATTAATGTAGCAATATCATTATGAACTCTTCCCTTTTATGATAAGACGTCAGACGTGTTTGATATTTGCTTACCTTGTTACCGCTACTGCGTTCTAATTCTTAATCTGAGAATGTGACTAAACCTGGACTTGACCTACATTATAAGACGCTTACCCTCCCTGGAAATCTCGCCTTTTTTAATGTGACTTAAAACGAATTTGACCTATATTATAAAACGTTTAACCTCCCCGAACACCTCGTCTTTTTTATATGACTTAAAACGGATTTGACCTTAACTAAAAGACGTGTACGCTCCCAAACACCTCGCCTTATTTGGAGAAATTGACTTAATCCGGACTAAATCTTAATTATAAGACGCTGTCCCTCCCTGAGAACCTCGCCTTATTTTCAGAATGTGACATAAACCGGATTTGACCTAGATTATAATACGCCTACCCTCCCTGAATCTTCGCCATATTTAGAATGTGACTTAACCTAGACTTAACCTAAAATATAAGACGCTTTCCCTCCGAGAATACCTGGCCTTATTTTGTGAATGTGACTTAACCTAGACAATAAGACGATTTTTTGAATTAGAACAACAACTTATATCGTTATATCTGTTTTTGCAGTTATCGTTCTCAAAGAACTACCACCGTATAACTAACGCAGCATGTTTTTGGGACAAGGTTCCGTAAAGCCACCTCTGACTGCTGTAAAATCAAATATTACAGGAAGACCAACAGTCATGACAATTGGTAGGTTATGGAAATCAGACAATAAGGGAAGAAAAGCTGTTATAGCGACAAAAGGTACGGTCTTTAAAACAGCGAAAACCGGGACAGGAAATCTAGCAAAGAAGATAGGTGCTGTGTGGGAAACGGTCAAAATGGGGACAAGAACTCTCGCAAAGAAGACAGGTACAATGTGGGGAAAAAGCGAAACCGAGAACAAGAACTCTCGCAAAGAAGACAGGTACAATGTGGGAAACAGCGAAAACGGGGAGAGGAACTCTCGCAAAGAAGACAGGTAAAATGAGGGAAATAGCGAAAACGGGGACAGGAACTCTCGCAAAGAAGACAGGAACAATAATGTGGGAAACAGCGAAAACGGGAACAGGAACTCTCGCAAAGAAGACAGGTACAATGTGGGGAACAGCGAAAACGGGAACAGGAACTCTCGCAAAGAAGACAGATACAATGTGGGAAACAGCGAAAACGGGGACAAGAACTCTCGCAAAGAAGACAGATACAATGTGGGAAACAGCGAAAACGGGGACAAGAACTCTCGCAAAGAAGATAGGTACAATGTTAGAAACGGCCAAAATTGGGACAGGAACTCTGGCAAAGAAGACAGGATCAGGGTGGGAAACAGCGAAAACGGGGACAGAAAGTATCGCAAAGAAGATAGGTTCAATGTAGGAAACAGCGAAAACGGGGACAGAAAGTCTCGCAAAGAAGACAGGCCCAGTGTGGGAAACGGCCGAAACGGGGACAGGAGCTCTCGCAAAGAAGACAGGTTCAATGTGGGAAACAGCAAAGACGGGAACAGAAACCCTCGCCAGGAAGACAGGTTCAATGTAGGAAACAGCAAAAACGGGGACAGGAACTCTCGCAAAGAATATATGTACAATTTGGGAAACGACCAAAACGGGGACAGGAGCTCTCGCAAAGAAGACAAGTCCAGTGTTTTAAACAGCGAAAATTGGGACAGGAATTATCGCAAAGAAGACAGAAACACTGTCGGAAAATGCTAATACTTTGTACTTTTCACGGGGAATGTGACGACTTCTATTTCAAGAAGTGTAAGAATGTTCTTACCATAAATAGTACTATGGAATCGCTATAGCAAACCTCTTGTTCCCATTAACACGCTTACATTATTAGATATATTGTTGGAAGATTACAATTAAAATATTCATACACTAATTTTATTGACGTTCTCTGTGGATCCGTAGTGATAAAAAAATGTCACTACAGAAAAGTGTGTCAATGTCCAGTATACAAGTTAATGAGATAATAATTAATAAGCAAATCAGAGGGACAAAGTTTAATAAAAAAATGTTTATGTTTGTTTCCATGGTTTTTTTCTACTTCATACATGTACTTCTCATTACGTGCCTACATATTTATATAGTGGACATAAATATACCCATTGTCGGCATTGTACACAATGAGACAACACCACAATATCAGACATGTCAAGAAATATGAAATCAATTTCCGCAAATTCAAATGTACCTGCTGTAAAAAGCTGATACACCGAGATGAAATTCCTTAATTCAATAAAAGGAGGAGTAGATTAAAATGAAAAGGACAAATTGGTATTATTGGATTTGTTATATTTTCACATTCCTAGCATCACTTGAAAGTCCCAAAATATTTGGAATACCATATGTATCACAAAATGTCAAACTAAACGGTGACATTAATTTCCAGTGTCCCCAGTAAATTATTTTGAGATGTTTGGGTGTTAAGTTCTACTGGTAGTTTTTGTCCTTGTCCTACAGCTACCTGCATTTAATGCCTTCAATTGAATATACATGTATCGACATCTGTAATTGTGAGACTGTGTATACGTGATTGTAGTAATCAATACTTACTTATATCTAATACTTAAAAAAAACATATTTTAGAATTTCCTTAAATTCAATGTTAGCGACCTTTTAAATTGTGAGCCTGTTGAAATTTCATTAACGTAACCATTGCCTATATCTAATACTAAAAATTCCTATTTATAATGTTCTTTAATACGAAGTTTTTTTGAATTGAGAGACTGTTTATAAATCTTTGCCGTAATCAGTACTTTTATCTTACTATAAGCTCACATTTTAAATTACTTTTAAATTGAATGTTTTTAAACTGTGATACACTGTTTATTCCACCAACAGACTGTTAATAGCTATACCGTGTATACTGTCAGTACTTAAGACCCCGTTTAGTATTTAATAGTTTATTAAGCTATTATTTACTT